>NW_024609880.1:46958295-47253927 GCF_016920785.2 Ixodes scapularis | reverse complement strand
TATCTGTACCTTGTGGTCTTTTACCCTTTGAGATGTATTTGTATTTGTATTTGTATTTATTTGCCATTTTGTTTTGGGGTGGCAGGGACAAAAGGTGTATTAAAACACCTGACTCAGGTCCCGTACCCCATACAGGTTTCAGAGCGGCGCAGCTCTTGTAACGAACACACAGCATATATACAAATGAAACACAAGAACACAACAAAAATAACAAGAAATATGTACATTTCTAACGCAATGAAAGAACCTCCCAACCCTGCATTTTTTCTGGACGATGCCTTTCCATGTACTTTACCACTATACAACACGCGGTGCTCAAAGGGCCACCTTAAAGTTTGAACTGCAATTAGAACAGGAACAAAACAAGACAACGCTTGGGGAGGTTCCCCTGCTTTTTGGCTGTTTGTCCTTGGTCGTATGAATATTTCTATCGTAATTTCGCGATTCTTTTTTTTTTTTTTTTCTGTTTTCGCATGGAACGCGGCGTTCAAGGGCATTTTTATTCATATTCGAGCTCAAATCGGGGAGGCTGCAGGGTGGTAAGGGAACATCCTCGCTTCCCTTGCCGCCCCTTGGAGAAGACGAAACACAAACATGCCACGCTCAGCAGGGAAGACTCCGATGTTTGAGAATGCAAATCTGTTCTTCTTTTGCTTGTCTTATTTGGGGTGCCCTGCTGGAAAGCGGATATGATCCGACAAATTTACGATAATAACCTCGACGTGATCTCCGGCCCCGACCCCCGCGTGCGTGCCCTGCTTTGCAATTTTAAACCATCTTCTCGACTCAAGAGTCCGCTCCGTGTTTGCTTTAGCTGCTCGCCGGAGTGTAAAGTTTGAACGCAGCGCGCGTGGTCCTTCTTTCTTTTGTCTTGACCCCGATAGGCTTGACTATACACCGTGCACTTGGCTTCCCAATTCGGCTTGGCTTGGCCATTGTCAGTGGTGGTGGACAGGGGGGGGGGGGGGGGGGGGGGGGGGACTTAGCGGTTGGCAGCCATGACGGACACACTGCCGGAAGCTGTCGCTAGCACGTGACCTTCCGCTAGGACTTCCGGTCTAACTGACGTTTTGGTGCCGGCCGCCTTTTGTGCTCGAACGCGGCGTGGACACGACGATGGAGCGTGAGAAACGAGCCAGAATTTATGGACGGAGGTCCAAGCACTCTTCAGAGAGCCCCCGTCGGCGGCTGATTGGCAGAGAGGTTGTCGCGGGTCGGGGAGTTATGGATTTTTCGTTGAATTCGCATTGATGTCCGTCCGCTCCGTGCTCGCTTCTCTTTTGTGTGTTGTGTTCTTTTGACCGGGGTGTCTTTTTTTTTTTTTTTTTTTTTTTGGGCGAGCGTGTCATTGTGATTGCTTCGGTCTGAACAGCAAAGGTCATTTTTAGCTGTCCATTCACTCCAAATTCAGGGTCATAAGCTTTGATTAATTGAGGGCAAAAAAAAAGTTGCAGGAATATGTGGCTAGGTTTAGTTTTATTAAATATTCCTCGTATACACCAGATCCGAGGTTTTCTTTCTTGTCTAAATTGTACAACCCCACCCCCCTTTTAATGTTCAGTCAGATATTTGGGGCACAATGCCTAGGAAAGCGACGTTCCCGGCGGCTGTACTTACACTCTCATTTAGTGACATTTACTTCACACATGAGACGCGCGTTCTCCGCAGGAAAAGAAAAAAAAAAAAGGCCACAGTTTTTATGAACGGAACGATAATAGGCCATAAAAGGTCCTTGTATTGATCAGATAAAACCTGCCACACGATTTATACGCGATTCTGAATCAGTACACACGCACCGGATGGTAGGTAATAGTTTCTCGGCGATTGACTCACTCTTTCGTAATGTTTTAGGACATTCGATTCACCGCCTTTGTTTTGTTTTCCATAATATAATAGTTTAGTTTGTGACCGCAAGAAAACAACTGCGCCCACGAGAGGGTCAATGACCTCAGTCAAGACACGACAACTCTTACATTCGCGTTCGCATAGGACATCCATTCGGAGCGTTTTCTTCTCGGCGCCGATTTCAGACTTCGCTGAGCTCATTGTGCCCATGCTAGCTACACCAGCGAACGGCGTTGTGTATTAAGCCTATGCGGCATGCATTGCGCCAACGTCCGGAACAAGGCGAAAGTTTGTAATGCATCAGCCCAATATCAGATTAGCGTCGAGCTTTCGTTGGTTAGCCGCCACGCAGTCGTAAAATTCCGCTGCGAAAGCGCGCGGAACTATTGTGAGTTCACGTTTTGGCGCCCAGCATGAAGGAGCCAGAGGCAACAGTTTGATCAGGTCGAGTTTTCGGTCGGGCAGCAATGCAAAAAAAATCTACAATTTTTTTTGTTTTTTTCGTAATCATGAATTAAGCATTTTGGAATGCTCATCCTCCCCCCAAATGTAGCCCTAGCGGTCCGAACCAGATGGCAAAGTTTCAAAACTTACCTTTATATCTTAGTCAAAAGTTGTAGGTGATTTTCTCAAAATTTCAGCCGGAGAATGGGGTCCGTTTTTGCCCGGTTCTGGTTACTGGCGCCATTCAGCTGCACGTAACGATTGTTTGAAATTGAAAATTTCAGACAATCGCCTACAACTTTTGAATAGAATAACGGTTAGTTCTAAGCTTCGGCATGTGGTTCGGACTACCTTCTTTTTGTGTGTGTGTGCGTGGGGGGGGGGGGGGGGGGGGGGGTACACCGCGTACTTATTGACAGGTTGGGAAAGGCAGGGCGCGGCGTCTTACTCGCTGATTCGTCATTTGGCGTTCTTGTCGCACGATGCGGCAACCTCATTGGTTGCGAAGCAACAATAAGATTCTTGAGACTCGCCGCGTTTTGCGTTTGTTAAGCTGTCCCACCTTTCCATCGCTCACCACTCAGACGAAAAATGCCGAGTCACTCGCCAGTGGACGCATGCGCGGCATGTGACATTCGACAGTAAAAGAGTTGCTGCAAACTGACAGAGCGCGTTTAACAGCCCAATAGACGAAGATGGCAGCGCACAGAAGCCGACTATATGGTCAATATACAGGAAGAGATGTGTTGTTGTATTCACCATCACAAGTTCTGTCTGCACCTCCGCATACGCCGCAGAGTCGCGTGGCAACTATGCGAGGCTTACCGCGTATACCGCAACACGATACAACACTGGCGTCATCTAATCACCCACAGACACGAAGAAGAGAGCAAAATGATACGGGACATCGCTGCAGGACGGAACAATCAACGCTGATAGGAGCCTCTGATAGCGAGCGAACACGACGGGAGGGCGCCGTCCCTCTTCGCCGTTTTCCGACCGTATACAGCTGCTGCAATCGCAGCGTCCTCGTTGGGAATGCCCCGCCAGTGGTTAGTGTCCTTACAAACGCCCTGGGAAGCGGACAGACGGCACTGAGGTCGTTCGGTGGGCGTGGTCTGATGCTATTGCAGCCGTCCGGCTTCACCTCAATAAATGACCCTCTCTCTCTCTCTCGATCCCCTTCTTTGTTTGGGTTCGAGGCCGACAGAGGGCGGGCTGTCGAATGGACCATCGTAGGGCCACCGTTTCGGTGGTTCTGATCGACACGGGGCTTTTGCTTGATCGCATCGTCAGTCATGTTATTCGCTGCTGCTCTCGTCGCAACGAGGAAGATAATTAATGGTCATTCATTAAAAGTGGCATTAAGTGTCGAACAGAAGCTTCTAGTTCAGCCACTTTTGTTATTAGCGACTCACTAAAAACAACAACACAATTACTCAAAAAAAAGGGCGACGTAAAAAACAAAAAAAAAACAAAAAAAAAAAAAACGGTATACGGGGGTGTTTGATTCTTAATTCGAACAGTTCCATTACCAGAAGTCCGTGAAAGGTACACGGTATGTGCAGGAGAGTTATACGGCCAGGGGAACGTAATATAAGGGGCTAATTCTCGCGACGAGTCGGATAATTCACCAATATAATTTAATTAACTTCTTTATCAGTGAAGTAAACTTATGGTTCCAATCAGGAACTTGCTGAGCGTCATCGAAAAACGCTAAAATGAGTCAAATTTTAGAACGTCTTGAGGCACGTGGGAAACGAGGGGCCCCACCAAAGTTACCACTCGCACAACAGGCGCGAAGCTATAGACCGACACGCTGTTTACAAACAAGCCCGCGTTTGCCCACACCAGGTGTGGGCACTGCGCGTGCGCACAAACCGAATTCGGGAGGAGTGAAGCGTCTGCGCACGCGTAGTGCCGTCGACAGCGCCACCGCAGCTGCGTGACGTCAGGGCCGCGTGTTGGTCTATAGCAGCGGGGAAACGCGGATGTTAATATTTTATAGTAGTCATTCGCGTTTTCCCACCGCGAGTGTTGGCGGTAATGCGTTACGAGGAACGGCGTTACCAGTAACGCGTTACTTTTTTTCGGTAACGTGGTGACGTACTCGTTATGTTTTCAAAACAGCAATGGGTAAACGTACTTACGTTACCTATTTCAGTAACGGGCAACGAAGTTAAGTTACTCGCTACAATACTTTTCCCACAATCTATATAAGAAGAAAAAAGAAACAAAGTTCTCCCACATTTTTTGTGTTTTAGGCGCCAAGTTATATGAAATCTTGCGTTTTTCTTCGCGTTTTTCCTCGTGAGTATTTAGGTGGAACCATAGAAAATATAAAGCAATTATGTTAACTTTCTGTTTGGACATAATGTTCCTTGAAATGTTGCGGTTAAGCATACCCTTGGCGTCAAACCAGTAAAATATTTCATTCATAAATTAAAAAAGTAACGGAAAAGTAACGTGCGTTACTTCTTTGTTTTTCTTTTTCTTCAGTATGTGGTGACGGTAACACGATACTTTTATTTTCAAGTAACGTAGTTGGGTAACGCATTCCTTTTGTTTGAAAGTAACGAATAACGTATTTCGTTCCTTTCTTTTTCGGTCACGCCTTCAACACTGCCTACCGCTAGCTTTGCGTCTGTTGCACAAATAATTTCTGTCCCCCCCCCCCCCCCCCCCCCCCCTCTCCCCTCCCTCGCTTCCCACGTGCTTCGAGTCTTTCTAAAATTTGACTGATCTTAGTGGTTTTCGATGACGCTCATCAAGTTTCCAATTGGAACCATATATGTTCATTTTCACCAATTAAGAAGTAAATGAAGAGATACCAGCTCATTATCCTACCTATCGCGAGGATTAGCCCCTTATATTACATGTTCCCCCGGCCGTAGAACTCTCCTGCACAGACCGCATTCACGTACCTTTCATGGATTTTGTTTCCTCTTCTGTTATAAATTTGTCTGAATTAAAAAATCAAGCACCCTGTATAGTTACTGACAATTCAAGAAACCCCACGGTGCATGGCGAGTCTCGTCCACCTCATCATCGCTCCGAGGCCCATGAGGTTGCAGCATCAACCAATAGGAATGCCAAAGAATGAATCGCAAGACAACAACATCCTTCTGTCTCTGAAGCCGGTTTTTTTTTTTTTTTTATCAATATTGTCTCTCTTTTTTAATGTCATTACAGGAGAGGTTGAAAGGAACCAATGCAATTTCACCAAACCTGTAACCTACAAAATATGATTAGAAAATTGCGCGAGGTCATCATTTCTAAAATTCAGGAGCATAACAAAAGGAATAGACCCCTTCAGGATGTGTGCCCTCTGTTGGAAGCTGTGGAGTCCCTGTACAATGGCAGACACAAAAGGCACCGCCAATGTTGGGACCTTTGAAACCGTTCTAGTGGCACTTAATTTCTGACTTATGTAATTTCGAAATCTCACATTCTGTGGTGTCGCTTTTTCCTCCATCATGCAGTGTTTCAGACCGTCTAACAATCAGCACGTGACTTTCGAAAAAAATTCTATTACAACTTCAGCTCCAATTTGCACATATAAGGTTACAAAATGAACACCATACGCGCAAGAACACGAGAACAGGCCCACTCGTCACAGCCAAGTCGTCATAGGGAAACTGGTCATAGGTGAACTGGTCAAAGAGGGCATCTCGTTCTAGGTCAACTCATAGTAGGGAAACTGGTCGCAGTGACCTTCTCGTTCTTGGAAAGTTCGTCACAGACTTTTTTTTAGAGGGGGGAGGGGAAGGGGGGGGGGACTTTATTTGGGGAAGTGGTCGCATCGAACTTGTCGCAGTTTCAAACTTGGCCTCTCCGTTTGCTTGTTTGCAGGGGGCGGTTGTAATCGGCTTTTAGGTGTTTTCTTTACTTACGACGTCCCTTTGTTATTAAACTCTTTTCGGAAGCTTTGCTAGGTCGAAACTTATTGTGCAATGACAAAACAGGGGTGCGGTATACAGACCTCCGCACCAGGATGCTAGGAAGTGTAGCAGCTAGGTTTCGTCTTTGGGGGCGTCTTCTCTCTTCTCTATATCTACTCCAAAGGGGTATACGAATACGTATATATAGGCAACCTGCAATGCTGTTTGGTTTGGCGCCATCTAGGGACTGAAGCAAGGAATATTGGGTACCCCTGAGAGTGGCGGCTGCATTGTTCAAACATGAGCTATTACTCCGGTGGCGCCGCTGAGCCTAGTGTATGAAGCAAGAAATACTGGGTATCCCAGGAAGCCCTGATCGCGTAACGTACCAGTAGAGCGGAAGCTACGGCTCTGGCGGGCCAATCGGAACGACTGCGTATCACCGGAGCGCGCCTCAACTCCGAAGGCTTTTCGCTACGTCATGCTTCAACATGCGTGCGTTGCACTCGTAAACGTCGCGCATTTCGAAGCCTTCGGCACAGAATGTGGGGCTTATCGTCCGCCGTTTGCCAAGTTACGAGACAGGGTATAACCGTGCGCTCTCACCCTGCTGGCGCCGCCTGGATGTGCGGACCTTCAGAGAGCACGACCGCATTTCGTATGATGGACCGAATTAAAACCCAGCGTGACGCTCCCATGCTGTGTGAAGGGTATTCTTATACGCTTAGCCGAAAAGACCCCGACGCTGTGTACTGGGTCTGTAGAGATAGAAAGCACGCATTGCAAAGGCCAAAGCCATCACCCTCAGATGCACTATGACGACTTGCCCTACTTGATGAGTTTACTTATGATGAGTTGGCTTGTGATCAGTTCTCCTAGACCCAATATTTTCATGTTTCAGAGTGGTTGTTACAGTCGGTCATGGGCTAATGAGTTTGCTTCCCTTGATAGCACGAGCTCGCACGCTCAACGTCGTGCTTGATAGCACGACGGAAGCTAACGTGTGCGTTCTTTACTTGTTCCCGATAATACACCATTCTCAGGTACGGCCCAGCGTGCGATATTTACAGCCCAGCACGTGCGTGTTTGTCGCTTCGGAAAGCACGTGCCATAAGCACAAACTCTTCGAGATGGCAGCAGAAGCTCTTTTTGAGAAAAATCTATACAAGACCATGACGTGCTTTTATTTTTTAGTTGTAAGTTACTATTTGTCATCAGTTATAGAAGCCGAATTCCAAACGCAAGATCGGAGAAAAATGTAAATTGTGACGAAATCGACAAGTGCGCAGTTGCCCTCTGTTACGACTTCCCCGTGTACGAGATGCCCTAAGACGACTTGCCCTATTTGGCGAGTTTACCTATGACGAGTTTGCTGCGACGAGTTGGATTGTGACGAGTTCTCCTAGACTCAAAACCAGGAACACAACGGTCAATAATGCCATTAGTAGGGTAGACTTAGTCTTACCGGTTTTGCCGATGATTTTGCATCGCATTAATATCGTGGAGGGGAGATGTTAGAAAACCAGGAGGATGCGTTGAAACAGGAAGTGAGAGGTATTCCATCAAAAAACGAAAAAAAAACCAAAAACCAACCAAAAACACTTTACTTGCGCTCGGAGGTCTGTGTGCGAGGCGCGCCTCCGCCAACGACTCGGTGGCGCAACGGTAGCGCGTCTGACTCCAGATCAGAAGGTTGCGTGTTCGAATCACGTCCGGGTCAGATTTTTTTTTCTGCTTTTGAATTGAGACAGTCGATTAAAAGCATGGTAATTTCGCACTTTTGCGACACAAGAATTGCAAAAAAGGTGTAGTTCTTTCTAGCATACTTAAGTAGTCTTTTATTATAGTTTTGCCATTCACTGGACGCCATATTTAAGGGTGATGTTTAAAGTCCATGCTGAGAACGAGCTCACATTAATATGCTGCTAATACCGGCAATCTTGATGGTGCGGAATGCACGTTGCAAAAGAACTCTGGAAGCTCGCCGTCAGTACGTGTTTAGCAGTTGCGCACACACAACTAGGGCCGCCAGTGAATATTCCATATAATTCTTTTTCATCAACGTGCTACGCGATCCGTTGCTGCTGCCGAGAAAATTTGACCACTGTGTTGTAAGTACAGCAGTTGACAACTATCCAATCATCCACCGGCCTGGCAACTGGCTAGATCTAGAATGTATTCATCGTGGACGTCCGATGCCAAGAGAAAAGCCTGAAAATCCATTCCAATTCAATCCAAGCCACGTCAGGGGCCCGGGGACTGTGCCAATCATGTAACGTCTCTCCAGAAGAGGAGCTTACGCCGACGGTGCGCTGTGCAACGTGCCGCTCTCCGATGCTCTGGTTGGCCCGCTGGGAATGTAAGTCGTAACCTTCGTCGCTAACGAAGTTATGACATTGAAACGGAGTTTAGCATACCTCTTTTTGTTTCATGAAAGTGCGAAATCAATATACGTTTAGTGTACTACTTTTTTTTACCGAGAGAACGATAGCCAGTTCTTTCAAAATCGAATTACCTTCCTTCTTTCTTTTTTCTTTCTCGCAAGTAATACATTTAAACATACTACCATTAGCAGAGGAAATAGCAGTAGTGTTGAAGGTATAATTCGGAGAATAAACGAAGAGTCTGGCATACAGGCTCTTCGTCAATATTAATATTATGTTTGAAATATTTTATGAGGTTTTCTGTGTACAATACAATATCGATGCATAGTTTTTTTTTTTTTTTTTTTTTTTTTTTTTTAAATCAGTTACTACACGCTGCCTCGTTCGTAACTCAAAGTAGACTTTGTTGCAGCTCGAATTATTTTAGGAATAATTACATTAAAAAAAGAGCTTGCTGAAAAAAAGCAGAAAACAACAACAACAAAGACTTTCAAATGTATGAACTGCCAAATAATCCAACAGAGTCTTCAACGCCACCACGACGCCACTGACCACGTATTCAATAGTTTGAAGAATTTGTGCGTGACGACGGCGCGCTTTTGTCGCGGAAGTCCAATCGGCGCGCTACCCACCTCTTTCCACTTTAGCAGAGCAAATTAAGGTGGCGATGCAAGCGAGTTGGTTCATGACTTAGGAAATTGGAAACAGCGCGCAAAAAGACGAAGACAAACTTCAGTTGATAGTCAGCGCTTGTCCTGTGCACTTCTCTCGTTGTCTTGGTCTTTTTGCGCGCCGTTTCCAATTTCCTTCGCAGAGCAAACGCTGGAGAGGAGGCGACCTTCTTTCCAGCGTTCGCTCTGTTAAAGTGGAAAGAGGTGGGAGTAGCTCCCAGTCACCGACTTCAGAATCCCTGCACTCACCGCGGTTTCGCTTTCCCGCCTCAGAAACTTGAGCTTTGCTAAAAGCAAAAATTACCTAGTCAAAAAAAGAAAATCTGACCCGGACGTGATTCGAACACGCAACCTTCTGATCTGGAGTCAGACGCGCTACCGTTGCGCCACCGAGCCATTGGCGATACGCGCAGAGCCTGTCACTGCATGGTGAGGACCCTAGATTACTTAACCGCCGTAAGGGGAGATATCTATATGTGCCTCAATGTTGAAGATCCCATTATACCTGCGTATCACACTACCGACCGCGACCGACGAAAAATCGCTTTTTGCGCGCTGCCATCTTTGTCTGCTGGGCTGTGCAACACCTTCTGAGAAAGCGCTGTTGCTCTGCTGTGCGGTGTATCAGACCCTGCGCATGCGTCCACGGCTCAGTGACTCAGCATTTTTCGCCCGGGTGATAAGCGATGCAGAGGTCTATATTAATCATGCAGAATAATCGCGTTGTAATCTTACTTTTTTTTTTCTTCTATGCGTGATTGGTTTAGCCGGTCACAGCAAACGCACAAAGACGACGAGCGCCGTGACGATGCATTTTTGACGCTGCTTGATTGGCTCCATCGGTGTCTATAGCGTCGGCTGCGGTCCGGCATTCGGGACATCAAGTGAAACTGTGTATAACAAATTGTTACACCTTTGTGGGCCTAAAAAAGGGTAAATCCTGAAATTTACACCCATGGCTATATACACCCTTTCAGCATCCCCTTATAATTGTACAGTATGCTGTTCTTACATGGAACACCCTTTATTTGTAGCAGAGTGTAATAGGGGATTGAAAAAAAAATTGAGAAGGTTGCTGTGGTGCAGTGCTGCAAACGAAGCGACGAAACTCGGAGGACGCGTTAGCTTGTTATCGGGCCCCGTTCGCAAAGCCTGCTTATTCGCCCCGTGAGCGTGCCTCGCGTAACCTTAAAATAAAAAAGAAAAGAAAAAGCTTTGCGTGGGCCTGGTCTGCAGCGTGTCTGGAGGCTAGCAACCGGAGGGTCGTGGTTCGAATCCCGCCTGAAATTCTTCAAATGTTTCTTTACGGCTAATTAATTACTTTACAAAGTGAAATAATTTGAGACGTGCGGCAACCTTTAATTCGCATTACATGTCATGTGTTTTAATCAGTTTCATTCCACGCGTGACGTCACGTTTTAACGTTAGCGTTGTGGCTTGTTTGAAATTACCGCGCGAGGTCACGTGGTTGTGACGTCATGACCCTATCGACCAATCAGGATTCGCGTCACGCCACCGACGCCGGCTTTTCTGTGACGCCACCGAGGCCGGCGTATCTACGACACGAGCTCCTTAACTCTACACTCGTAATAATGCATATTTAAAGCGGTATAGCGTTCAACGAGGCATGATAGTGGTCTCATGCGTGCTTCGTGGCGTTTGTATTTGTCGTGTCTTGTGCGTGTACGGTGCTTGGTGCCTGCGGTGCCTGTGAACTATTGCGTGGACTGATGGAAGGGCGGCGAAAGGTATCTCTGAAGCCTCGCTTTGATCGCCCGCACGCCTTTGGACTATACTTTGTTTCAGCTTCAGTCCGAGCGCGGCAGATGTTATGAGCCAAAGGGCCAATCAAACAGCGCAAAAGCTCAGCATCATGGCGTGCTCTCTGCGCTTGATAGGACTGGCCGGCGGAAGAGGACGCACTGAGAGAGACGGCGAATACCGGCTGGTCCCACCAACTGCAGAGAGCACGCCGTGACGTTGTGCCTCTTTCGCTGTTTGATAGGCCCTTCGGCTCATAACATTGGCCGCGCTCAGACCGAAGCTAAACGAAGTATAGTTTTGGGTCAAGCTAATTTACACCCAATGTTCAAATTACACTCAAAAGGGTGTGACCTTTTGAGTGTGCAAGGAAGCACCATTAACAGCGCCGGCAGTAGCGCCATTCTCTGAAGCGCGCTTCATGGTCGTGACACGTGTTTTGAAGAGTAACCGCCGCTGTCCATGACGGCATATATGCAGGATTCTAGTTAGAGAGACCAGATTTGAGAGAGCGAGCAACTCAAAGCCGCGAAGAGTTCATGGAATTCAATGGCGGACACTTCCTGCGCAGGTTGGGTGCACGTCCGCATGCGCGCGTCGTTGCGGAGGAGCGGAGACGCTTGGAGACGACGTAAACAAGAGTATCTGTATAAATTAGGGCTTTAGCGAAATTTAGACCTCTTTCGTAGCAGTCGGGCAACGCTGTTCAAAAGCCGAACTTTGTCGAATTTCGCTAAAACTTCGACGAAGCATATCCGATCTCAAGTTTCGATGTCGAACCTCAGGCTCGACAAAGAAGTTGGTGAGATTCATATGTTACCACACCTAATCCCGACGTGACTTCCGCAATTTAAAAGAGGAACGAAAGAAAAGGAAATAAGTGGATAAACGCGTGACCTCCCACCAAATAGCGACGGGGTGTAGATGGCGGCGGAGGTGCGACAAGGCGCCGGCGGGACGTTCACGTTGGCGCGTTCGTTCCTCCAGCGCATGCCGTCCCGCCCTCGCGTATAAATAGAGGGCCTGGCGACGTGCCGGCCTGTGTTGCCCGCCGCCGACACGCTATAAATAGAAGGCTCCCCCCAAAAAGATACCTACACAGGGTCTTCCTTTCTTCTGTCTGACGTACCGGCGACACCACGCCGTCTGACTGCTCCCAAACAATACCGCCGCTTTTTTTTTTTTTTTTTTTTTTTAAGAGCCAAGTATATATACAATGAAACTGTGCTTGCATGTGCAATAAAAAAAACAAAAAAAAAACAAAAAAAAAACAGCCGTTGTGCTGTAATTGGAGTATGCTAAGAAATATGGAAACTGCGAAACACTATAGAGAGCGCGATTCAGAGCACGAACCGTGTGAATGGAAGCACGTCGAGACAATGTTTCTGGATCAGAGATTACTTGGGAACATAAATACTCCTGTCCGTGACGGCTTTCTGTGGTATATTCATGCTAAGCTTGAACTGCTCGATACGCTGTGAAGGCTAGTTTTAAACCGATGATCACACTAGTTTTAAACCGGCCTGAAAACATGCAGATGAGGTGCAATGCAGCGCGCCAAGTACCGGATATGTGATGTGTCGAATGAGATGCAGTAAACTGCTCCCAATGAATCAATCAGCGTGGTGCCCCAGACGTAAATACGTCATTCGCGAATCGCAGCTCCCGAGGAGGCGACCTCGACGAGTGCCAAAAGACGCGAGAGAGAGACGGGTATCTATCCATGTGTGCAGCGAACACTGGCGCAGCCTAACGGCGAAAATGTGAAACAGGAACGAGGAAGGAAATAGGGATTAAAGGCAGACCGCTTAAGTCGAGAATAGCACACCGGACAAAAGACATCTCACCACGGAACTTCCAAATCGACACGAAGACGACACGTTCGGACCCGGCACAAACTCAGTGGTGTCATCTATTGGGTAGCCCCGGCCCATTTCCAGTTCACGCATATTTCGTAATCTTTTATTCACCATTTTTTTTTCCGTAGGAGGGAATTAAGGCTGACAGTGTCATAAGTGGCCATTTCCAGAAGATAGTATGTATATTTGATTCTGAAAATACAGCGAAACCCGCCGTCTATATTTTAGAAGCGTAAGTGGTTGGGAGCTATTTGCACACTGGCGCCACCACGTTTCAGCACACGCGAGAAAGAGTGGGTACGGCGGAATCTCCGCCTCCGACACAGACGCCCTCTTTGTATACGTTGGGACAAGTGCACCATCGATGTCAATGACCCAAAACTGTACATCCCTATGACGGAAATGTCCGACTGGGGAGAACATATATACTTCAGTGTCAATAATTAAGGATTTATTTTAATTTATTTTATTTTATCAACTTTGCGATCTCCGTATACTTGCGCTACTGACGAAATTATATTGTTCCATATAGTGCAGCGTGTTGCCTGGTGTAGAGTAGACCGCACGAAGACGAACGTTTATTTACTATAAAGAGCTTTAATCTGTGTTTGGATTCATATCTCAATCACAATGCGTAAATATTTATCAAGAAAAGCTACAGACGAATGGGTAATCTTAAACATCCAAATTTTTTTTTTTTTTTTTTGTCTCTACGCTAACTGGATGTGGGAAGCGAAATATTCGAATGACCCTCTTCGCGATCCACTACGATAGCCTACTGAAGACCGAGCATAACTTTCCAAAACATCTCTTAACCATTCTTTGCTTCTTGTTTTTTTTATTTCTGCTTCACTCACTCCATGGCCTAGTCTACACTATTCAAGCTATAGACAAATTGACGAGTTACGGCTGTACATATGGCGTGCCCCTGCCCCTAAGTAAAGGCATGAAAAATGCGTCTTGAAATTTCACCCGCTTTCTTTCTGTTGGCAGCAGGGAGGGACGCTCGAGCGGACATCTCACGAGGCAATAGTGGGAAGCCCTATATAGAGTTTGGCTTCGTCGGCTATCTCCTCTTTCCAGCGGCCGCCGTCAGCACGGCTGGCTGGTCACTCTAGCCAGGCCGCGGGTGCTCTTGGAGGGGCTCTGTCGGAGAGAGGGGGACGAGCCCGGGAGACGCGCAATATCGACCGGCCGACCACGATGCGCTCTTCTTGTGCTTCAGGGACGTCATCGCTGGTCAGCGCGCTTCTTCGTCTCGTTGTTGTGCCGTCTAGTCTAGCAGTATACGTGCCCTTCTATCCCCGATTCCAGTTATACGAATGAATGTTGAGGTCACAAATATGGTACTTGCAAGTTGAGTTGGTGAGCGAGGTAGAGTGATCGTAACTGGTATATGTAGCGGAGAAACTGGAGGCTGTACACGTTGTTTCGAAGTGGAAAATTACAGGCATTACAGGGAAGGGTGCCTGTATAATGCCGCTACTGCCAATACTATATAGACATTGAGAGCATAAGTGCACACCTCGCTTCAGGAACCGTATTAGGCTGCGTCATTTGTGTTTTTCTTCTTTTTTCGTGCAAACGGGACAAGCAGTTTGAAACATTTTCTAACATAAAGTATTAATGTATAAATGTAGGTGTGTAATACGACCAACAGGCTGTTGCATTTTTATTATGCATTGTTACTTGTACAGTACTGCGTCAAATGCGTCAATACGAATTTGTATACAGGGTGTCACAAAAGAAAATTTACACGGTCTTTTTTACCGCAAAAATAAACTAGGCATCGCCGAACGCTCATTCTCCGCCCAAAGGTAGAGCTAGAGGTCACAACCAGATCCCAAAGTTTCAGCCCGATCCGATAACTTAACCAAAAGTTATAACTGATTTTCTGAAACTTTCAATGGGAAAATGGCGGCCGACGGAATTTTCGAACACATGGGGCTTTATGGCACCAGAAACCGAAAATGGGCGAAAATGAGCTCCATTTTCCCAGTGAAATTTTCAGAAAATCACCAGTAACTTTTGATTAAGTTATCGGATCGGGCTGAAACTTTGGCATCTGGTTGTGACCTCTAGCTCTACCTTTGGGCGGAGAATGAGCGTTCGGAGATGCCTAGTTTATTTTTGCGGTAAAAAAGACCGTGTACATTTTCTTTTGTGACACCCTGTACTTGCGATGATCTTGTAAGTTTGTTTGCTGCTTGAGGGACAAGAGTTGCCTCGTCAAACTTAGCCTTTGCCACTGGCCCTCCTTCGGACCTTGTCCGAAAGGACATAAAACGAAACAAAATAAAGTAGGACAATAAATATGCTCCTTCTGTCCGACGACGAGTATCAACGCTCAGCTCAATCCGAGCTAATCCCGAGTCTTTGACGTGTTTGTGGCGTACTGAAGCGCAGAGGAGGGAGGGTGCTGTTGCTACAGCGGCATTACACTTCCCGCGGGCAAACTGCACGGACGTCACGGCCGAGGTACAAGGAACGCACTTCGGCCCGCCGTCGCCGAGCCCCACTAATCTGCGGCCGCCCAGACGAAAACAAGAAGCGTCTTCTCGGGACATGTCACGACACTTCCGGAATGAGCCTTGCCAAGAATCCGACCGCTGGCACTGGATAAAGGCTGTCCCTTCAGGCAGATTAGACGGACTGCCCGCCGCAGAGACTCCGCCGATGCCACGAGTCGCTCGAGCCTCGTGACTTCTAAGTGTTGGCGGCAACGCGCTACGATTGCCGGCGTGACCGGTGACACGTGACTTATTTCAAGTATCATGTAACGCAGTTACGTTACTCGTTACATTTTTCTTCCCAAAATAATAAGAAAATGAACTTAAATATTGTGTGCGTGTGTGTTTGTGTATGTGTGCGTGTGTGTCTAGGCGCCAAGTTATATCGATTCTAGTGTTTTTTGAGTTTTTCTTCTCGTGAGTATTCGGGTAGAATCATCAAAAAAAAAAAAAAAAGATAGGGTAATAATGTTAAGTTTCTGCGTGGACATTCGATTACCTGCACCTCCTGCACTGGTGCAGAAAAGTATAGGGCAGTGTACTTCCGGTACGTGTAATGAGAGAGAACCCGAAGCACGCCGACCTACACTTTTCTGCACCGGTGTACATGGATATCTCTAACGTCAACAGAGTAAAACGTTTTAATTAATAAATAAAAAGTAACGGAATTATAATGAGCGTTACCTATCTGTAACGGTAACGCGTTTCCCCTGTTTTCAATTTACGTAGGTCGGTGACGCCTTCCTTTATTTACGAGTAACCTGTAACGTATTTCGTTACTTTTTTTTCTTCTTTACGGTAACACATACAACACTGTTTCTTCTTCATCTTGCGTCGCTGCATCTTTGTCGCGGACGAGCGACGCAACTCTGAAGGCTGGTTCACGCGTTCGCGTGTGACTGTGACCAACTACGCCTCATTGTAACCACATGCGACGAGTGAGCACGCTGGCGCCATCTATCGGGCAGCCCTAGAACACCTCCGATCTGCGCATATTTGCTACTCTCTTTACGGATCGTTATTTTCTACCGTGAGTTTTAAATGCTCCCTGGAAAAAAAATGTTATAAGGAAAAAGGTTTATTGACTGAAGAGAGGGTCCATCTGAAACCATGGGGAGCGTTCGCAACTTAATCGCGGACGCCTCCTACGAAGATTTGGTAGCAAGTGCGCATGCGCAGATCTTACTGCAAACGTGGCCCGCAAACCACCTGACCTCGATCGAGTAGTTGGAAACTCTCTATAATTTAGGTTCTTTGTAGCGTTCTCTCGTAGTAGACAGTCACGAGCCGTCGTGACGCAGTCGGTCACTTTCAAACGCAAATGTGGGGACCAGCCTTGACGAAAATGCTCGCGTCCTCCAGCAGTGGCCGTCGAACCGACGGAAGCTGTTGCCGACCATTGAAGACGCGTGGTCGCTCGTCTGCGACGACTTTGCACTTACGCACAAAGAAACGCCCCGTTTTTTTTTTTTTTTTTTTTTTTTTTTAAATTTTGCTACGTTGCATGCAGTTAGCTCGAGCTCCCTCGAGGATCTTGTGTTTTATACGTATAATATCTTATTTTTTTATAGTGTCGTCCGAAAGCATGCTTGTTCTTTCTCGAGAAGTGTCCTGGTGGTAGGCGATGCGTGGACTTTCTGAAGCGCCTCGTTTTCTCGTAAGACGAAGGGTGACGTGCATGCCCGTGTTATATTCCTGTCGTGATCTCGTACTGAAGTTGTTTCAGCCATTCTGTTTTTTTTTTTTTTTTTTTTCTTTTGGAACATTTGTGAAATTGCCGACACGACGTCGGTTTTGGGGAGAAAGTCATAAGCCCAAGGACTCCAATGCCAGACAAATGTCTCGCGAAAGAAGGGTCGGCGTGCCGAAGGTATACCCTCTTTCTTTCTTTCTTAGAGCGATCATACTATGTGAAGCAACCCCAGGATTCTCGGACAGGCGAGCGCCGCCACTACTTACGCCATCTATCGGCCGCCGTTGCGCCGGCGCCCGTAACTCAATGGACCAAAACGATCTTTTTTTATACAAAGAAAACTAATCACTCAATCGCTTTGCACTTTATCGTCACGTTTTAATACGCTGCCCTCAACCTCCACGAGAAATTTCGTGGTCCTGGGTTTATATTAAGTCTGGCCAAAATGCAACCAAACTTTTACTCATTGGTTCCTATGGCGAACCGCAGAAAAATCATACGTCTTTTCAACATTCAATGCAAACCCTAAGAGAACCACACCATCAATTTAGTTGCATTTTGCTATATATATAGCCAATGTCTCTAGCTCCATGGAAACATTTTTTATTTTCAAATTACTTAAATTTAAAGTGGTTCCCCAGGACTTTAAATACCAAAAAGAATCCGCAGTTGGTGAGGAGACTCGAGGATTCAGTAACGTTGTTGCGTTCCTAAATACATTTTTTAGCAACATATGTAATGTATAACAAAACGGCAACTACACTGAATATTTTCTTAATTGATAAACACGGAACCTGAATGCAGGTTTTTTCTGTTTTTTGTTCTCATCGCGTAATTAGCTCAAATACATTATACTTAAAGCGCTGAATAATTAACGAGTCGAAACGTTTTTTGATCCGAAGTATATTTTACAAAGTGTCCAAATTTCATTTCACCAGCTATTCCACTCCCTCCCTCCCCCCCCCCCCCCCCCCCAAGAATGGTATTAAAAATAAAAATGCCAAAATGAGTGGGCGTGGTCCAGACATTTTGGCCAACGCGACATGAAGAGTACCATTTATGGCGACATTTAGCACGCTGTTACTGCTAATTAATCAATCTTATGTAGGTTTGCTACGCGTGCGCCCAAGAGCTTTTGAAACGGCCCAGTATCTCTTAAGTCATCACAACCTCAGACGTCAAAATCAGGCAAAAAAGGGGCGTGTCCCAGAAATTTGGCATACGCGCCGCCAATTGTACCATCAATGGCGACACTCAGCACTCTATAAGCCATAATAATGCATCTCCTCTAGTTCTGCGACGCATATGCCCGAGTGCTTTTGAAGCGGCCCAGAATTTATTTAGTTATCACTCTCCAAAGCTTGCCTCAACCGTCAAAAGGGGGCGTTTCCCACAAATTCGGGCATTCGCGCCGTCAATTGTACCATCAATGGCGACACTCAGCAGTCTGTAATTCATTATAAGGAATCTCCTCTAGGTCTATGACACGTATGCCCGAGTGCTTTTGAAGCGGCCGAGAATTTATTTAGTTATCGCTCTACAAATGTTGCCTCAGACGCCAAAATCAGCCAAAAAGGGGGCGTTTCCCACAAATTCGGGCATACGCGCCGTCAATTGTACCATCAATGGCGACTCTTAGCAGTCTGTAATTCATTATAAGGAATCTCCTCTAGGTCTATGGCACGTATGCCCGAGTGCTTTTGAAGCGGCCCAGAATTTATTTAGTTATCGCTCTCCAAATGTTGCCTCAGACGCCAAAATCAGCCAAAAAGGGGGCGTTTCCCACAAATTCGGGCATACGCGCCGTCAATTGTACTATCAATGGCGACACTCAGAAGTCTGTAATTCATTATAAGGAATCTCCTCTAGGTCTATGACACGTATGCCCGAGTGCTTTTGAAGCGGCCGAGAATTTATTTAGTTATCGCTCTCCAAATGTTGCCTCAGACGCCAAAATCAGCCAAAAAGGGGGCGTTTCCCACAAATTCGGGCATACGCGCCGTCAATTGTACCATCAATGGCGACTCTCAGCAGTCTGTAATTCATTATAAGGAATCTCCTCTAGGTCTATGGCACGTATGCCCGAGTGCTTTTGAAGCGGCTCAGAATTTATTTAGTTATCGCTCTCCAAATGTTGCCTCAGACGCCAAAATCAGCCAAAAAGGGGGCGTTTCCCACAAATTCGGGCATACGCGCCGTCAATTGTACCATCAATGGCGACACTCAGCAGTCTATAATTAATTATAAGGAATCTCCTCTAGGTCTATGACACGTATGCCCGAGTGCTTTTGCAGCGGCCCAGAATTTATTTAGTTATCGCTCTCCAAATGTTGCCTCAGACGCCAAAATCAGCCAAAAAGGGGGCGTTTCCCACAAATTCGGGCATACGCGCCGTCAATTGTACCATTAATGGCGACGCTCAGCAGTCTGTAATTCATTATAAGGAATCCCCTCTAGGTCTATGACACGTATGCCCGAGTGCTTTTGAAGCGGCCCAGAATTTATTTAGTTATCGCTCTCCAAATGTTGCCTCAGACGCCAAAATCAGCCAAAAAGGGGGCGTTTCCCACAAATTCGGGCATACGCGCCGTCAATTGTACCATCAATGGCGACACTCAGCAGTCTGTAATTCATTATAAGGAATCTCCTCTAGGTCTATGACACGTATGCCCGAGTGCTTTTGAAGCGGCCGAGAATTTATTTAGTTATCGCTCTCCAAATGTTGCCTCAGACGCCAAAATCAGCCAAAAAGGGGGCGTTTCCCACAAATTCGGGCATACGCGCCGTCAATTGTACCATCAATGGCGACACTCAGCAGTCTATAATTAATTATAAGGAATCTCCTCTAGGTCTATGACACGTATGCCCGAGTGCTTTTGCAGCGGCCCAGACTTTATTTAGTTATCGCTCTCCAAATGTTGCCTCAGACGCCAAAATCAGCCAAAAAGGGGGCGTTTCCCACAAATTCGGGCATACGCGCCGTCAATTGTACCATCAATGGCGACGCTCAACAGTCTGTAATTCATTATAAGGAATCCCCTCTAGGTCTATGACACGTATGCCCGAGTGCTTTTGAAGCGGCCCAGAATTTATTTAGTTATCGCTCTCCAAATGTTGCCTCAGACGCCAAAATCAGCCAAAAAGGGGGCGTTTCCCACAAATTCGGGCATACGCGCCGTCAATTGTACCATCAGTGGCGACACTCAGCAGTCTGTAATTCATTATAAGGAATCTCCTCTAGGTCTATGACACGTATGCCCGAGTGCTTTTGAAGCGGCCGAGAATTTATTTAGTTATCGCTCTCCAAATGTTGCCTCAGACGCCAAAATCAGCCAAAAAGGGGGCGTTTCCCACAAATTCGGGCATACGCGCCGTCAATTGTACCATCAATGGCGACACTCAGCAGTCTGTAATTCATGATAAGGAATCTCCTCTAGGTCTATGACACGTATGCCCGAGTGCTTTTGAAGCGGCCCAGAATTTATTTAGTTATCGCTCTCCAAAGGTTGCCTCAGACGCCAAAATCAGCCAAAAAGGGGGCGTTTCCCACAAATTCGGGCATACGCGCCGTCAATTGTACCATCAATGGCGACACTCAGCAGTCTGTAATTCATTATAAGGAATCTCCTCTAGGTCTATGACACGTAAGCCCGAGTGCTTTTGAAGCGGCCCAGAATTTATTTAGTTATCGCTCTCCAAATGTTGCCTCAGACGCCAAAATCAGCCAAAAAGGGGGCGTTTCCCACAAATTCGGGCATACGCGCCGTCAATTGTACCATCAATGGCGATGCTCAGCAGTCTGTAATTCATTATAAGGAATCTCCTCTAGGTCTATGACACGTATGCCCGAGTGCTTTTGAAGCGGCCCAGAATTTATTTAGTTATCGCTCTCCAAATGTTGCCTCAGACGCCAAAATCAGCCAAAAAGGGGGCGTTTCCCACAAATTCGGGCATACGCGCCGTCAATTGTACCATCAATGGCGACGCTCAGCAGTCTGTAATTCATTATAAGGAATCTCCTCTAGGTCTATGACACGTATGCCCGAGTGCTTTTGAAGCGGCCCAGAATTTATTTGGTTATCGCTCTCCAAATGTTGCCTCAGACGCCAAAATCAGCCAAAAAGGGGGCGTTTCCCACAAATTCGGGCATACGCGCCGTCAATTGTACCATCAATGGCGACACTCAGCAGTCTGTAATTCATTATAAGGAATCTCCTTTAGGTCTATGACTCGTATGCCCGAGTGCTTTTGAAGCGGCCCAGAATTTATTTAGTTATCGCTCTCCAAATTTCGCCTCAGACGCCAAAATCAGCCAAAAAGGGGGCGTTTCCCACTAATTCGGGCATACGCGCCGTCAATTGTACCATCAATGGCGACACTCAGCAGTCTGTAATTCATGATAAGGAATCTCCTCTAGGTCTATGACACGTATGCCCGAGTGCTTTTGAAGCGGCCCGGAGTTTTTATAGTTATCGCTCCCCAAATGTTGCCTCAGACGCCAAAATCAGCCAAAAAGGGGGCGTTTCAATTCGGGCATACGCGCCGTCAATTGTACCATCAATGGCGACGCTCAGCAGTCTGTAATTCATTATAAGGAATCTCCTCTAGGTCTATGACACGTATGCCCGAGTGCTTCTGAAGCGGCCCAGAATGTATTTAGTTATCGCTCTCCAAATGTTGCCTCAGACGCCAAAATCAGCCAAAAAGGGGGCGTTTCCCACAAATTCGGGCATACGCGCCGTCATTTGTACCATCAATGGTGACACTCAGCAGTCTGTAATTCATTATAAGGAATCTCATCTAGGTCTATGACACGTATGCCCGAGTGCTTTTGAAGCGGCCCAGAATTTATTTAGTTATCGCTCTCCAAATGTTGCCTCAGACGCCAAAATCAGCCAAAAAGGGGGCGTTTCCCACAAATTCGGGCATACGCGCCGTCATTTGTACCATCAATGGCGACGCTCAGCAGTCTGTAATTCATTATAAGGAATCTCCTCTAGGTCTATGACACGTATGCCCGAGTGCTTTTGAAGCGGCCCAGAATTTATTTAGTTATCGCTCTCCAAATGTTGCCTCAGACGCCAAAATCAGCCAAAAAGGGGGCGTTTCCCATAAATTCGGGCATACGCGCCGTCAATTGTACCATCAATGGCGACACTCAGCAGTATGTAATTCATTATAAGGAATCTCTTCTAGGTCTATGACACGTATGCCCGAGTGCTTTTGAAGCGGCCCAGAATTTATTTAGTTATCGCTCTCCAAATGTTGCCTCAGACATCAAAATCAGCCAAAAAGGGGGCGTTTCCCACAAATTCGGGCATACGCGCCGTCAATTGTACCATCAATGACGACACTCAGCAGTCAGTAATTCATTATAAGGAATCTCCTTTAGGTCTATGACACGTATGCCCGAGTGCTTTTGAAGCGGCCCAGAATTTATTTAGTTATCGCTCTCCAAATGTTGCCTCAGACGCCAAAATCAGCCAAAAAGGGGGCGTTTCCCACAAATTCGGGCATACGCGCCGTCAATTGTACCATCAATGGCGATGCTCAGCAGTCTGTAATTCATTATAAGGAATCTCGTCTAGGTCTATGACACGTATGCCCGAGTGCTTTTGAAGCGGCCCAGAATTTATTTAGTTATCGCTCTCCAAACGTACGCGACGCCATATCCCATGTTACAGTAGCCATGTCCTCCGGATTTCGACAACAGCGCCACTCGCGGCAGTCTGCACTTCTGGCTTCACACGGCCAAAGGGACGCCGCCGACACTTTTTCCACTGCCCCTATATTCTAGTTCAGTGTAACTAGTAGGGATGCCGCGAACCGCCCCAGGTTCGATTTCGAAAGGTTTCGATATTTGCGAAGCGAACTGAAGTTCGATTTCGAAAAATTTCGATATTTTCGTATTGACCGAGGTTCGAATTCGAAAAATTCGCAACTTTCGATCACAGTGAAGTTTCGAATTAGAAAAGTTCGAAACTTTCACGGTTTCTAAAATTTCGGAATCGAATATTTCGCATATTTTTTTACTTCAGGTTCGATAAATTCGAAGATTTCGAAATTCTTTGGAAATAAATTTCGAAAACTTCGAACGCTTCGAATTTTTATAGACATGAAGTTCGAACAATTCGAAGATTTCGAATTTCTTTCTGCATAAAGTTCGAAGGTTTTGATTTTCTTTTAACGCTAAATTCGAAAAAAAAAAAAACCAAAGAAAAACTTCGAAGATTTTGCATTCCTTTCTAGTCCAAGTTTTCAAAGTTCGAAGTCCGGTTTTCAAATTCCTCCACAGTTTGTTTCAAATAACGTTTTCACGACTCACTGGTTTCCACAAAATCAAGTTTAGAAAAGTTAGGGTGTGATATCTAGATTCTGCGAAGTTGGTCAGGCAATTAAATGAGGCGACGAGTGTCCCGGATGTGCTGGAATATTTGCCAGTGCAGAGTGACGTGTGACCATAGATCAGTAATTGGGACCGCCAGCCCGGGGGGGGGGGGGGGGGGGGGGGGGGTCTTTAACCTGCATCCCGCAGTAGTGATCACACGAACACACTGTTTTACGAGACTCATCCAGTTCGAAACGGCCAGGGGCGAGCAGGAGGTTGAGGCTCAGAAAAACCTTGAAGCGACCTGGCAAACCACCTCGCCACCCCCTGCACGCTGCTAATAATCCGATCGAACGCCGCCCGAGTGACGCTGGCATATAGTAAGTTAAGTTTGTAATTGTCCTGGGGGTTTATTTTCTGGGACGGAGGAATCGCCTCGCAAAAGCCGACACAACTCGAGATTGAGGAGCGTTCTACCATACAAGTGGCGTCGGAAGAGGAAAAACGGGGGGAAAGAGGGTAGCGGGGGGGGGGGGGGGGGGGGGGGGTCTTCAGTTGCCTTCCCCCCCTTCCAAATATTTCGGACTGTTAAAGGAAACAATACGGGAAAGAGGGCGAGGTCGAGCTTATTTTAATCTGAAAGTATTTATGCATATATATCGCTACTGTCGCTCTTCACTGCATAAAAGATTGCGTAGATGGTCATTGTTAGAAACTCGTTGTCAGAAGGCACTACTCGTCACATGCTTAGTGGTTCGGAAGTTCAAAGCTATGTCTTTTCGACCTAAATACTTGTGCCAATAGTAAAAAAAAAAAAATAAATAAATAAAAAAAAAAATAAATGCAGGATAAAAATCTGGAAAAAAAACTATCAAGAATTTGCCGGAAGTGTTGTATTCTTGCATATTCAGAGGTTCAGAACTTCGAAACAAGTTTCTTTTACCAAAATGTGTACAGGCTAAAAGAAACACGTCCCAGAAACGTGAAGCGAAAAAAAAAGAAGTTTTCTTTTAATGACGTGCTGAACTTGAACACTATTAGAAATCTTCTCAAATAAGTTAATTTATTCCTTGACGTGAAAAAACAATAAATACATTATTTTGTATTTTGCAGATGGCAATGATATGTACTGTATGTGGTGTTAACTTGAATGCGATACCTCAAACAACTTAGACCAAAAATAGATATCAAGTTTAGGGCATAATTGCATGTAGATAAATGTTTGGACATTTCTTCGAAACTCACGTTGAATAACAATAATCACATCTTAAAACGGCACTTACCTAGGCTATACATAGACCATTCTTAAAAAAAGTATAACATCTCTACCATAAATAGCTTCGGCTACAGCGCGCTTCAAATCTGGCACAAACGATAATCGTCAAAAACCCGTCGTCCTTCCTCGCTTCTTCGGGAATTTATTTCTTTAAAACTAAGCATGCCAGAACATTGAAACAAACGGCATTGTCTTTCGTAAGGAACGGAGCACCGCGTGTAAAAGTTAGAGAAAAAAATATTACGAATGTACCTCACTACTTGAATTCAAATGAAGCCGTCCGCCAGTCATTCGAAGTTCGACGAACGTCGAACTTTTACCCTAAAAGTTCGGAGTTCGTCGAACCTCTGACTTTTCAGGATTCGAAAGTTCGAAGCTTTTCGAATTCTCTTGATAAATAAGTTCGAAAGTTCGAAATTCATCGAATTTTTTGGTCAGTCAAGTTCGGAAGTTCGACAAGCATCGAACTTTGAGGCGCAGTAAGTTCGAGAGTTCGTAAAAGATCGAATTTTTTAGCGTAATAAGTTCGACGGTTTGAAAAACGTCGAACTTCTTAGCTTAACAAGTTCGAAAATTCGACTTCTGTCGAATTTTACGATGTAAACAATTCGAACAATCGAAATCTTTCGAACCTTTCGAACCGCTTGATTCGATCATCGAAACTTCGATTCGAAAAAAGTTCGCGGCATCCCTAGTAACTAGAGCGCCGACGTTAGAACGCGCGACTCGAGAGCGCTGCGATAGGAGCGCGCTTGCCATTAGAGTGCACGTCACAAGAGCGCATGACCAGTAGAGCGCATGTCACGAGATTGATTACTTTGTCCGAAAAAGAATTGCTTTATTGTACGCAAACCCTTTAAAGCACACAGAACCACTTGACGATCGGCTGGGTGCAGGAGCCGAGATTGAATGTTATGTCGAATGGTGAAGTTGTGTACATTAGGAAGTGACTTCATACTCAACCATAACCACATTTTCTGAGTTCCAAGTTTGCGAAGCGCTGCTCAACAACACAAGGTGCACCTCACTAGACTGTTTTTCTCTACCACACAAACTTATGGTGTAGTGGAAAGTCATTACTGGGGCCACTAACTTTAGCGCGTCGGTGTCGCATTGGCCCTGACAGCATTCACAAACACGTTATGAAAGTGCGTCACACACCGCTAACAAATAAATGCGCCCCGCAAACTCAATAATGAGCGGCCGCATCATCGACGTCTGTCCTGAGCCGGCTCTGCATGCCATTCGTGCCTTCTTTTTCTGGACAGCATCTCCGTCGCAGTGCACGTTGCGATCGCCGGAGTACGGTAGAAGCTGGCCGTGTAGTTTCCGCTTCTTTTTTGTTGCGCGAGCGCTTGCTGCAGCCCAACGCACCACCGTCTTCCATAGCTCTGTTGCAAATCGCGGTCGTCTCAACCACCAGTA
The DNA here is from genome assembly GCF_016920785.2 of Ixodes scapularis. NCBI lineage: Eukaryota > Metazoa > Arthropoda > Arachnida > Ixodida > Ixodidae > Ixodes > Ixodes scapularis. The sequence continues at coordinate 47,227,850 of NW_024609880.1, read as the reverse complement.
TGGTCGACACCGGCGTGCGACGTCCTTTTGTGGCGTAGGTGCAGCCCATGTATAGTACAATGATTTGTTTTAGGCTTCATCTAGCAGTCTGAAGAGTCTAGGACATTTCGGTGCTCGAAATATTCGGTGTGCGGAGTTTTTGTTGCATGGTCGTGGAACACAAAGCGACGTAAAGAGTCGCTTTTGTCCTTATTTTACGATTATTGTTTGCCCGAACTTCATAAAAAAATGTCATCTTCTCTTTCTGCTCGAGTTTTTAGCAGACACCACCGCCCCACGGGCGTTAGAGCATGTGTCTTCTCGCCTCCGACCACAATGTATAAACTTGCACCCCCGTGTAGCGTCTTTTGGGAAGCCGGGATCAGGGACTGCAATGATGCTCGACGATTCCTCAGAAGCGTTGCTAGCAACGCCGATTAGGTCACAGAGCAGTGAGCACACGCGTTTTGTAAATAAAAGCGGTCCACATTACCCTTTGTGCATGATTATATTTCTTTTGAAGGCAGCTGGCCTCAGACTCTTATTTTATTACGTATACGACGACTCACCTGTGATACGTGGGCGTTATCGTATTTGGGAGGGCTAGAAACTGGCATTCTTTCCAGAATATATTATTATCAAGCCACACCTGTGAATAAATTCATATGCGTATGCTTATGCACGTTACATACCTATCATCCAGACATATTTATGACAAATCTTAATAAAGATGTCCTAGACGTATATTCTAACCTTTAGAATATTAAAGCATGCTATTGCCAGAAATGACGGGCCGTTTACACCGAAATATCCGTGTACCCTACGTCTTTTATGAACATGTCCTCATTGGATCACACAGGCAAATAATTGCTTAATTACACGTATCGTATATTTTCATTAGGGGGAAAAACATAGTCAAATAAGACATCTTGATAATTACATCCATTATATTTTATGCGCCACTGCCGCCACAATATTTGAACATTCAAATGTCCGCAATGCCTGCTGGAAAGCTCAGCTATTTGAACTTCCAAACGTCTATTTACACAAAAATCTTCATGCATCAAAAAGTCCTTACACCGGAAAGTCCGTGCTCCGAAATGTCGGCACCGAAACGACCTACACCGAAACGTCCTACACTGAATTGTTCGGATCCCCAGTCTGAAGAATCCAACAAGCTTGCGAATAAAGACAGAGCCATTTGACTCTCCTTGTATTTTTCTAAATTTGTAAAACGCCAAGTATCCGGGTTCATCAGAGATTTAAGCCATAACTGCAGCGACTGGCGGCTTCATAATAATATATAAAAACAAAACTTATGCAAACTTTCACAAGAGCGGTCGTTGAAACAGGGCGCTTTCGCACTACCCCATGCCTCCCGCGCTTGTAAATATTTATTTAAAAAAAAAAAAAAGAAGCAATACTGGAACGGGGTGTGTGTGATTCATGCTGAAAGCGAGAACCGGGGGGGGCGGGGGGGGGGTGCACTTATCATTCTTCTTTGTTCAGTATACCAGGAACTCTGTGATAACGTTATTGCCCCGTTCAAGGTTTTCGAAACGCACAATGGTGGTCGCTTTAGAGCCTGCTTGGGGAATTCCTTCGGGTCACTGAGGTGGGGCTTGATGGAAGTAGGACATCCGGACGCTACAAGCTGTTCCAGCCGATGCACTGCTGTGAGGGTTTCATTAGCAAAGCGCACATGAAGGCTCCCTAAGTTTCATATGACTTCTCGCTTTTTGGCGCGCATCGCTGCACCAAATCCGAATGCCACGTGTCACTTTTCCCAGCACTGAGTCACCTCCGATGTCTCATGGTATCGAGGCGCTCGAGGCGGAGGGGGGAGGGGGGGGGGGGGGGGGGGGAGAGGAGGCTCCACTACGTTCTTTCTTGTGTCTGCGTTCAATGTTTCAAGCCCAAGTCTGTAAATAACGGGGAGGCTTGGGAGAAAGCTTCGAAAACCAGACAGCTTCTTGTGGAAATCGTGATTGATTTGAGCCTGAGCTACGAACTACGTGCATAATGAAATGTCCGAAAATATTTGTACCCTTTTTTTATCCCTTTCATCGCCTCATCTAAAACTTTCTGGTTTTCTCGTGCGTAAACGACATCTTTAAAACAATTGTGAGCTTGGATGTTCCCTACTTTAGACAAGCTTAGTAGCACAAGTGTGACACAAATAGGCGGCGCACACCAAGTCACTGAGCCAGAAACTTTCTGGTTGTCGCGGGGTAGTCAGCACTGCATAGTGTACGCGTGCTTGTCCTCGTGCGACTACCATTATATTGCCGGAGAAAAGCAGTTCTTTTCTTGGTCCTGACATTTAATTGAAAATATGGAATAGAATATAGTTATCCTTCGATGCAAAAGGAACTATTTCCGAAAACGAGAAACGATCTCCAAATACTATTTTAAAGCATTCAATCAAACGGCTTTGATGAAATGGCGTTTGATTCAATAACGTTCGATGAAATGGCTTTGATGAGACGGCCTTCGATGAAGTGTCCGGACCCAATCACCATCATTAATTTGAAATACGAGTTCATCTTTCTTACCTTGCTCAGTCCACGGATAAAACCACCTCATCTGGTTGGTTGATAATATCCATGACCTATCTTGATTAGAAATGCCATCAGTGACGTTTTTGCGGTGGCCCGTGACCTGCTTCTTTGTTTCTGTTTATTATTAGTAATTATTTGTTACAGATGTACAGACTATTTCGGCAGTGTATTTACCTTCCGCTCTATAACGACTTCGGGCCACGAGAGCGCATTCGATAAACAAGTACACAAAAGTAGTGATTGTGGTCGCGTTGTCAGCTCTATCCCTTGCTTAATCATGTATACAATGCGTAGGAAGAAACACGTTGACAGCAATATAAGGGGAGAAGCTTGGAGAATTGTTAAGCGGGCGTTGGTTTTTAAAAGCCGGGGATCTTGAAGATGTGTGACAGAACGCGGGGGTTTGCGGCAGGGGTATGGAAACGGGGCTTTCGGATTTGGATTATTTCTTAAACTGATCATGGAATGGGGCAGAATCGTAAATGTCGGCGAGGAGCACTTTATTCTGTCAGGAAGACCCGGCTTGCTTTTGTAAGTAAACGACCGCTGAAACAGATAACAGACATGCACTGGATTCTCCAGTAGCTTCGAAAAGCCACGTTACGTTCTCCGCTCAAACCGTTACATTGGACTTTAAAAATACGTGGAACAGAAAAAACGATCAGATAGAAAAGCTACACGGACTGAGTGTATCTCCGTTTCACCATAACTTGATAAACGGCGAAAGCTACGATCCCAGTTAGCCAATCAGAGCAAAGGAGCGACGCACGATACAGCTCTCCGTGGGAGGATCGTATTTCAATGGTACATCGTCAAGTGCTTTGCTCCGATGCCCCGATTGGCTCACGAGGGTCGTAGCGTTATATCCTGTCTTCAAAGGACTGGCTCTCACAACGCTTGAACGAGCACTTAACGCCTCGCCTTGTCCTGTGCGGAAGGTACTCCGTGATAATGGTTTTGTCCGGTTCGACATTCTCACAATATACAATGACGCTTTCGTGAGCTGCTTGGAGATGTCTTCGGGGTGATCCGGGAAGTCAGACATACTGCTTTGGTACAAGATTATGTTCTGTATACCCAGGGATGGACCACACCGGACGCTGCAAGTCGTTCCAGCCAATGCAGCGCTGCGAGCGCTTCATTTGGTCTCGTGCTCCGCGTGTTTCCAAACTCAGCGCATGTCACGTGTCACACACTCAGGACTGATTTAGCTCCGATGACTCGTAGCGTCCGCTGCGGTCCATTTTAAGGTAGAACGGATCGTAACAGACTACGCTGCTTTGTGTTTGCGAATAATGGATCGCTTAGAGTGGTTCATTGGTAAATCCTGCTTGAGTTCAGCCTGAGCTCGCAAACTCTGGACACAATAAAACTATGTGGCGTAGAAATAAAAGCCACTGAAAATGTCAGTACCGTTTTTCTTTTCGTACTTGCAACTTTTGTTATTGCTTGGGACCGAGTTCGGCCCTGGGAGCTGTTTGCCGCACTGTAAATTTGTGCAGTTATTAGTTAGTGCAATGATTTTCATGTAGGTGATAGGCCCTCTTGGGAAGAGCATATTAGAAATAGTTCAATGCTATATCTTGAAGACATTGCCAGATAACAACTCACAAATATTGGGTAAAAATTTCAAAGTGGCCTAGTTCGTGTATTTCGAAGCGCTGCATTTTGCATGGAGACAAAATAATGCAACATGTTAATGGAACACCACGCGATATAGTGTAAAATATTTTCCTCGAGATAAAAAGAAAAACGAAGTTTTCTTTTAATTGCACGCTGAAGTTGGGGAACTTTTCACATTGAAGCACGTTTGAAGCGTTGTAAATATTTTCAGTTATAAACTCGAGTAAAAAAATATTTTTAGATGATTTACCGTTCCGGAAAGAATATACAAAAAAAAATTAAACGCTTTATCTAGAAAATATTACGAGATATGCACTCGCAAACATCAGATACAAATGTCAAAGTTACACGCACGCACACACGCACGAAGGTACACAATAACCTGAAAACCGAACGCAGAGGTTGATGTACGAGTAGTGATCAAACTGTTTCTGCGGTTGACATCATGGGACGTCGCGTTCATATGGGAGCTGTAAAGGTTAGGTGATCAAAAATGCACAACCATGACAATCAGAGCACATATCTCCAACATTTTTTACCCTCAACCACCTTCTCTCCCCCTCCCCCTTTTTTCTCTCTCAGAAAAAAAGAAAAGAAAAAGAAGGGAGATCATTTAATGGTGCGACTTTTGCCGACGGTACACGCGCGCAAAAGTACTTGTCAATCGCAAAAGTGTTATTTACGAGATAAAGTACACATGAGAGTGATTGTCGCTTTAGATGTCATTATAATTGGTTTTAGTAGTGCACCCATACAGTAGCCTAACCACATAGTTTTAACCCAACTACGTGAAAACGATCAGTTCTTTCGTTGACCCGTTCAAGACTGGCAGTTGTTGAAATATTTTAGCAAAGCGAAAACCGGGTATCGGCGCAAATGATAATCTCTACGCAAACCCGAGCCCCTAAAACTTCAACAGTGCCTGCGGTATATGTGTGCGTGTGTTCACCTTGATTAGAGAAGTCATTCCAGATATAGTCACGGCAATCTGGAAAGTCGAAGTGCTTCCGTCGCATTCAAATTAATGCTCGGAGCCTTTATTCTTGGCTGTAAGTATATAGGTTAGCTCGCACCTCACGCGTGATCCTAAGAACAAACGATTCCGTCAAAGCATTTTATGCTGCACAGGTTACGCCATCTCAGCTTATCGGATATCAGTGATACATTCCAATAGACTTGAGTAGCTCTTGCTGTGTTGCAAGTAGAGAATTAAAGAAAAAAAATATTATCTTCTTTTTTATTAAAAACGAGCTTGCGAGAGCACGGTTATGGTCTCATCTCATATGTTGCGCTGTAGTACAGCATGGCGACACCACTGATTCAGATACTTTGGAGTTATTAGCGCATCGTAAAACCTCGTTGTCATCGGCGGCTTCCTGAACAAGCTCGCGGCATGACAGTAATATATTATATTGCGCCTACACTGCACTGTTTGCAACAGCAGACTGATATTTCATTATCGACAAGCAAACTCTACCTGCAAAGATTAAATGTAATACGAAGAGAATGCCCAGAGTTTTAGTAATCAGTAATTTGTAATGTGATATAATTAAATTTTAGTGATTTTTAAGAAAGGAATCGGTAATGTAAAACAGTTAGTTTTGGAAAGTGCTTTCGCCATCTCTCGCCTAGAAATCTCAAGAGGGCGACTGTACTAAAGTGATTAACCATTTCGAGAAGAGATATTGATTTGAGAAAAATTAACGAAATATTGTAATTACAGTTCCAAAATTTGACGGGTGAACTTGTACTTTAAACGTTTGCTTACGGAAGGGTGAGTTCTAGTCACCGGTGTGGCCACGTGCAATATGACGTCTAAACGCGACACTGGTCACTAGTAGGATCTCAAAACGCAATATAAAAATGCAAGGAACCGGAAAAAAAAAGGCTGTTTCGTATTATGAATTTTTGCAGATCTCAATATTTGGAGTTTCGGTCAAATTTCAGAAAAAAAAAAAACAACGGTTTGACAGCCCCCAGCACTGTTTATTTCAACGTGTGTCCCATTTAGGCAACACCAGGTGGGTTGGGGTAAAAGCACCGGACATGTTAGAGTACGCACGCTGGCATGAGTTTGCGTCCCGTAAACACTTTTTGTAAGGCTCACCGCTTCCTCTTCAAGTACCCAGGGTCACAATACACTCTGTAGTACCGTATTTTCCGGACTATACAAGTTTAAAAGTTTAAAATTCACCCGATGCAGAATATCTACAGGTGCGGACAATACAATGAATTAATTTTTCTAGATCCTTCACTATGACAATCGTGAAGGATTTTATGAGTAACGGACTATACTAATGTTGATTTACGTACGATAAAGCTTAATCGTGAGCTAATACAGTAGGCGTTTGTCAAGATCTGCTGAGTATGATACTTTTTACGTCCGGACTAGGTGCTAAGTGCGGGCTTTGCACTGGGTGCCGATTGTGTACCGGGTGCGGACTATCTAAGAAAACACTTTTATTTTTGACGCAAAATATTTCCCTGCGGTCTATGCACCGGGTGGGGGCTATAGTCCGGAAAATGCGGTAGTTCCTTCGAACTCTAGGGTTTTTGGACGATGGCTCTTGGCCTATGCCCATCCTCACATGGCCTTGGGTCACTTTACATGGACGGCAGAAGCAGTCAAATGCTTGGAGTAGCCAAGCATGGTTATCGCAAAACAAAACAAAAATTCAGAGACAAACCCGAGAGGCTAGGCTCTGAAATGCTGCAGAAAGGAGAGTTCGGTTTCGGGCGCTTCTCTGGTATCGCCGGAGGAAAGGGGTCGCTGTGCCTCCCGTCGCAAATCGCCCATTATGCGCTTAGCTTGGCTTATCTGGCCCCGAGATGAAGCAACAAAAGGAGTCTCCCCGCCGTCAAGTTAACTATGGGAGAGGAGGAAATGGGAAGTGTGGCGAGGGGAACTTTTTTTCTGGTTGAAAAATATTCTGCAGGTTCTGCAGGTTTAGAGTTCCTGTATAGGCTCCCTACGGGAGCCAGAGTTGCGCATTTGTTTTCCCCGCGCCGCCACGCCGCTATTCGCCGAGATCCATCACGTGAGGAGCAAAGCATCCGTTGGCGTGCAAGAAAGCCACCTTTACGGTCGCTCCGCCGACGCTTCTCTTGCCCCGACCGTATGTTTCCCTGTTTTCCGCCTCCTTTTCCTCCTCTCCTGTTTTCCATGCGCGGCGGCGCGCGCGGCACGGCTATTCGCCAAATTTAGTCACGTGAGGAGCAAAGCATCCAGCTCGTGCGAGAAAGCCGGCGCTACGGCCACGCGCCGAGGCTGAATGCGCAACTCTGCTACCGTAGGTAGCTATACAGGAACTCTATGCAGGTTGGTCTTTGAGCGCCGCGTGGTGGGAAGTTTTGAAACTAGCCCGAATGTCTCGGAATCTTGGCCTTGTTATATGTGGTCCACTGTTATGGGCTCGAAATTTGCGACGGCCTATGAAAAATAAGGGATAACTCGTGACGATCTTTTGCTAAAACTTGGACCTTTATTATTATCGTGCTTGTCCGTAAGCAGAAGGCAATCAAACAAGCTTTCAGTCGTGATGAACACTTCCATTTGTGTTTATATTCCGAGAAGTTCGTTTCTAAACTTTGAGCTGTTCGAGACTTTGTCTGTCTGCTGTTTTTACTTGTCTAGTTATGTACCCTTTGTCTCAGGTCCACCAAGAAATTTACGTTAAGGCTGAACTCCATGAAGGGAACATGTGGCGAACAACCGACGAAGTTCGCCCGGCGGCACGCCTGCTTTATTTATGCGCGACGCAGCAAACACGGTTTTGACGCCACACGCAGAGTGAACGCTGGGCAAAATTCGTCGCTTCTTTCGCTAATGGACGATCGGTGGCCGAGTGGGCTAGCGCACACCAGCTCGGAGCACGTGGAGCGAAGCGCACATGAATTCACCTAGGGGGCCTTCATGTGCGCTTTGCTTAGGGTGGAGACATCTGGCCATTTTGTTCTCACCTCTACATTTATTTTTTGTTCAGAAGCGCGTGAAAGAGCGTGTCCCTGCACGCGTCTGTGGCGCTGGCTGTGCTATGGCGACATTTTGTTTTCGTCGATTTCTTTGTATTTTCCCCGTGAGCGCGTGCTGTCGGCATCGGGTACTACAAAGGGTGGCATCACTCTAAACATAAGGTCATTGAGGCACCCTACCCCACCCCTGCCCGTTTCGATCTGGATGAGCATCGTACCGGCGTGCGGTCGTGTATCACCACTGCGTGGTGCACGTTAAAGACCCCAGGCTAGCGGTTGTACTGCACTGGCTAAATTGCTCATCTACAGCTGGGAGACTCGTCGCCCCTGTGAGGCAGAACACGTTCTAGGCTGTATAAACATACAAACAACCCCAATTAGTCCAAACTTAACAACTACGACCATATCGGTAACACAATTTAAGTGGAAATCGTGCTTTATCAGGTAAAACATAACGGCAGGCTAATTATATCATTTCATTGTGTTCACGGCGGAGGGCGCCGAATTGTAACGACTCATCTTGCACTAACCAAAATAATCGAGGCCGACCACGTACTGACAACAGAGCCATGCCCAGTCGCGCTATCCCAACACCTCCCAGAGATAACAAGATGGTACTGCAGGATTATCCCCGTGAATCTAGGAGAAAAGCTCACCGAAGAAAAACTCCCATACTTTTGTGCGGGCCCGGAGAATAGCTTACCAGTCTTCAGACAGACCAGGAGAAAAGCTCACCTAGAATACAATTTTTTGTTTAATGTCGTCTTGATCCATTCGATTTTTATTTCATCAAGTGAATAATTAGTTCCTGTATGTTTAGACCGGGTTGAACATTGTAGGAGCAGCAGTGGAACCCCTGAACTCTATTGGCTGGATCGCGGATCGGGAGCCTGTCGGTACCACCATCGGCGGCCATTGCTTGACACCAGGCAATATACGCAAGTCTATGGTAGAAACACACAAAAGTAGGAATATTGAAGCTTGTACGCAGTGCTTGAAGGTGAGTATTTCATAATGTGCTGCGATCATTATATCGGGTGTTTGGAGATCGAATCGGCAATCATCAAGCGTTCGAACGCCGATTAAAAAAGCGAAATGTTCCGGAGCGCCACCCGACTGTGTCGGCGTCGCTTGCTGCAATAGCTAAATAAATTACATGTTCAACAAATTAACGTCACGTTCCGAGTTTTAGTTTGTCACAGAAGCCCTCACTGAAGTTCAAAGCAAAAGCTTGCACCACAAGTACTCCGTACAAGCGCTCCAAACGATGCGAATGCCCCCATGTAAATGCCTGCAAGCTAGCTTATCGTCTGCTAAGTTCTGGTGACTTCGAGATCACGAAAGACTCCGCATTGACTCTCGGCAACCCTTGTCTCATTGAGCCGCGTCACAGTTTACGCCCAACAAAGTCGCGACCCTCGACCCTCAACCACGCAACATTTATTTCAAACATATTGGTATTCTACCGCTTTTGTTATTTGCGCCCAGAATAGTACCTGCCATTCCCGGAAAACACGATGTCCCATGCAAAAGCAGGTATCAAGCGATGACTGCCGGTGGTGCCGCGCGACTCCAGCAGGAAAAGCCTCGATATGCGATCCAGACTACTACGGTAGAGATCAGCGAGTGTAACTAAATCTACAGGCGTGTCCCATGCAGGCGGTATACATTTCAAAGCAAGGTGCTTTGCTGCAGCCCTCGTTCCGCTTTCATGTCGACCGTTTTCTCGTGAGTTGCCATATGTAATTGTGACATAGCCGGGATCGAGGAACAAAATCATTTAGTCGCTCATTAAAAAAGGGTGCCTTCTTAAATGTCAAAATGTGAAGTTTTGGAAATGTAGAATCCGCTACTGCATGGGCATATGAAAGGTAATATTATATATAACAGTTGAGGAAGGAAGTAACCAAGCTGCAGCCTACTACACCTTTTATATATTTCACCGACTATCCTTCAATTACCTGTTTATATATTTTTTTTTATTTATTTTAGTTTTATCGTGCAACCGCTTCTGGTGAAATTAAAGTATGCTTAAAGGTATATTATTTGTTAGTGAAATACAGAATGACCGCTTGCACGTATGGCATCCGAACATAGCTTCAGTTGATTGAACGCATTTCAGTCGAGTCAATGCTGGGTTCATGAATTCGCAGGTGAGTTTTTCTCTTTACCTGCCGGTTTTGCGGTGAGCTTTCCTCTGATGAGCTTATCTCCGGTGAGCTTTTCTCCGCCGCCCTATCTACGTTACCCCAACGGGCGCGGGGAACAGATTGGATTCGAGTGTGCGACAGCTTTAGGCCGGAGCTAGTGACCTCACTGGATGAACACGAGCACCAGTTGAACGCTGACACAGCACTAGCTTTTTTACCCCGCGCTGCGGCCTTCGGCACTGGACGTGGAAAATCCAGCACTAAGGCCCTGTTTGTTATCTAGGAGATGTTGCCTATTCCTTTTTCTCTTCTCATTAAAAAGTCGAAATAGAAGAATAAATAAATAAAAAATACCACTTAGGTTGTCTTTTTTCTGTCATTCTTTTAGTGGCTCAATGTTTATAGCCCTGTGCCTTACGTGGTCAACGAGGGAGCACCACTGTTGCGGCATCACCGCCACGTTTTAAAGCCGAAGTCCTTTCATGTCCTTTGTTCCACATCCACGCAATTTGATAAAGCTTCTCATGGTTCCGGTTCGGATTTGAGACCCTCAAGTCTACACGGCGTTTCACTTCTATTCTCTTTCGGTTTTTTGTTGATGTCTTCTGGTTGCGTACCTTTTGCCCGTTTCAACCACTGATCCCTTTTCCCCAAGCTGCGTCCATCTGCGACGTTTCGAATTGGGCCCGTCTTGAGCCACCGAGTGTCGAGTCCAGTGAAAGCGCTTCCATGTAACCGGACGAATCGTCTGAAACAATGGACGTCCGGCGGCATCCGAGCTCCCACCGCTCCTCGGGGACTCTTCTTGAGCCCAGTTTATGTCGCTTTTGAAAGAACGAAGAAAAAACGGATACGAATAAAGGGAGAGACGAGGAGAAAAAGAAGAGAGTTCTCGAAAATCGAGCGCCTCTCGTTCTTTATGGGCTTGTATTTATACACTCCAGGGACCATTGAAAGTGCGGACTCCAAATAAAAAAAGGGGAAAAAACAATATATAAAAACAATGCATCGAAGCAAGAAAGAAGCACCCGCGGCTCGCCTGTTTTCGATCTGGCTGCCGAAAACGACCCTCTATTTTTTTTATTATTATTATTAATATGCCGCGAGAGGCCTCGTGGAGTTGTAAGATAGTAGGCCACTTGAGGAACGAACCCCGTGCTCTTGAGCGCATGCCCAGTAGCGTTCTGTGAGTCGTTGGCGCCTACGTGGCTCGTGGTGCGCGCGTCTTGCCTGCATTGAAGTGGCCTCTTTCATCTTACCGGTTTTGGTCTTATACGAGGAGAGAACCCCAAGTGGCAGGAGGTATACGACTCGACAAGTTCGGCAGGGTTTAAGCCGCGTGCTTAAAACACACCTCGGTGAATGGATTGGTCACGAATAAGGTGAATATCGAAGAGGGGAAGGAAAAGGACGAGGAAAAAAAATGTGTTTCGGAACGGAACGAGAAGAGGGTAACGACGGGTGTTTGGGAGAGAAAGTGGACTAAAGGTAAAGCGAGAATAAAAATAAAGATGTTAGAATCAGAAGGTTATTTTATAGAGAATTTTGATAGTAAATTATATTGATTGTGGTAGTAAACTATACTAACCATCATTTATTTGACCATTTATATAATGTATGAAAGCTTCAAAACTTCTGTGCGATGCGTTTATAGAATCGCATATGTTTCGCGGTATCTCATTATGTGACGTCAGAAAAGTGAGCATTTCTTTTAGTAGAACGTTTTTCTCCGGAAATTCGGAGCTTCTGCAGATGTAATGGTAGTACTATATGTAGTTTCAGCAGTACGATATTGTGTACACTTGGGGAATACTTTCTGTTGCGATGGAGTCAAAACTATGGTTACCCGTGTGTTTGACCTCGCACTTTGAGTGCCGATCAAAGCTATGCACGCGGACTCTTTCACTTTCAGAAAGACGTCACGGAAAATTGTCACCGAAAACCTTTCCGTGGCAAGCAAGTTGCCCAGAAACGCTGCCTCCATGTGCGTGCCTGATGTACAACGTGTAGAAGCACGTGTGATTCAAACCTTACAAAGTGCCCTTTGCACTGCTTCCCGCAATGCCAGACCGACGCTGGCAGCTTACCAGGCAAGCCCGAGATATTCCACGAGATAACAAAGATATAGTTGATATCTCGAGTTTACATAGAATCAGTAGATGGTTCTTTGTTCTTTTCGATGCGCCACGGACTCCCGATGTCATCAGCGAGAAGGCTCGGTGAGGTTTGGTATGGAGTAGGTATACTTTATATACAGGGAATTACGATACAGCAACTTTTACGAAGCAGGAAGGGAACTTTCTGGTCGCCCCGCGGACCCTCTCCGCGGCTCCTCGGGGTGAGGCCTGCCCACCTCGCTCCAGACAAGAACCCCAGAGAAGACAACGCCTAAATACCAGCGCGTATACGCTGCTTACAATCCCCCCAAAAGAAAGAACGTAGAAAAAAACTTCGAACGCTCACTTCACTTTTCTCCAGCGCCATTCGTCAAAACTGACATCATTTCTTTAGAGGCCTTTCTATTCGCCCAAACTGACATGACTCCTGCAGAGGCTTCGCCACAGGCGTCGGTTCTGATCTCAAGGCTTCCACAGCTCTCATAGTATACCTTGGCACTCCGGTATGCAATGCTGCTCGCCCATCCATCGGAGCACGGAGAGGAAATACGATACTCCAGTTAGTTTCCCGCGGGGGAAGCTAACTGGGCATTCCATAAACGGAATGCTCTTACGGGGAACCTTACGAGGAACCATATGGCACGTATGCGAAGGCGGCGGCGCCCGGCAACACATATTACCGGGAGCACGTCAAGAAAGCGATAAACAATGGCGCCAGACGTTACAGAACCCGTATCAAATATGTTCTAGAAAAAAAAAAAAAAAAAAGAAAAAGCCTTTCACAACAAATTTGGGCTCCTAACCCGGAGGGAGCAGCGGCCACTTTCTGATTGCCAGGTGGTGGATCGGCTCTCGGAATTTGTTTGGTCTGGACTCTGGGCAGCCGTGTAATTACACGGGCATCCAAAAACGCAGTTACGCTTAGGTGTGCTTAGCAATTACTACCAAGTATATCCTAGTTCCGTCCACAGACTATGTCAAGCAACCTCTGGCAGCTTTTTGTCCTGTTTTGATTTTGGCTTCGAGGCATAAATAAAAAGATGGAATTCAGTTAAATTCAATATAGTTACCCGGGCACCCTTAGCCACCGTAAAGTCAGACTGTATAACCATGGGTATCAGAACCCCACAGTTTGGTGCAGGGGGAGCTAAGACGACATGGCCGTTCGGAGTAGAGGGTTGCAGCTTCACCATTTGGGATTCCATGGCTAAAACGTTCGTAAGTACGCCCTCCGGGTGCCACCATCTTGCTGCCGGTGTCTGTAGGTTGTCTGACAATGAAGTCTTGCTGCTTACGGTGGCCGGCGCCCGAAGAAGGCAGTTTTCGATGTCCACGGTGGCCAGAATAGCTTTTGAAGCGGGGCTGCTTGCAAATTTCTATTGTGGCTAGCCTTATATGCCCTGCAGTTCTAGGTTTGCCACGATCTCAAGGTAGGGCGCTACCCGCCCCCGCTCCCTTGAAAAGATGGGGCTGCCCCCCTCGAAGACAATTTCAGCCGACGCCAATGGTTTTAACGGGTCTTACTTTCTGGATGGGCGGAACGTCAATGAAGTGTCGCTTCCATCGGCACCCTGAGTCGCGAAAGCACCAAGTGCATTGTCGTTCTTCTCACACTCAGTTTCACGTTCCTTTCACGCCTAGGGTCGCGTACGTTTGGGTCGCAGAACCCAAGCGGCTTACTGAGTACGCACACACTTGCTTCCATACCTAAAGCTGCTCCCCCACTCACTCTCTCTCTCTCTCTTTCTCTCTCTCTCTTGAAACCAGTGCACACCGTCTTCTCGTTCATGGCGAGAAGACAAGCACTGATGACGAAACACAAAACAGCCTCCTCTAGAGGAACCCCGAAGCTCTCATTTTTGTATCCCTCTTAGCCCCACCCCTTTCCAAGTGCGTCAACATCTCGAGTTAGCCCCTCGCGAACTTGCTTTTGCTTCCCTCGAGTGTTTTTCCTTTGAGGAAAAGTGGCCCGGTCCTTCGAGGCCGGCGCCTCCGTCTTCGCAACCGTCGTCTTGGGCTCGAGCGAAGAAGGTGCCCACATATCACGCACTTACAAGGACCCCGTTGAGTGCACCACCACACCTCTTTGGAGACAACACACACGGCCTCTCGGGCTCGCTCGAAAAAATTTCCAACCTTTCATTCTCAGCCAGGGGCAGGGGCACTTTCTATATTTCCTTTTATTCTCTCGGATTTTCGGGTGAGTGAGTGCGTGTGTGTAAGATCAAAGAGAGCGTGTGCGCGTTTGTATTTGGAACTTGGGGCGTCTTTAATCCCTTTTTCGATCGTTAAGCGGATCAGCGGTGGTGGCGACCCGGATTGGGCAACCCCCCTTCTCTCGGTAGCCGTAACTTAGACAGCGACCGCTCGTATTGCTGTCAGCGCTAATAAAAGGGGAAAACAGAAGTAGGGGGGGGGGGGGGGGGGGGCACACGATCGTGAGGTGGACCCGTGCCGTGTGCCTGCGTGAGCGCGACAAAAGAGCCCCAATTCCTTAGGCGGTTTTGTATATATATATAGCAACCACTGGTCTTTACCAGGCATGCAGTTGCGTGTAGGGCGCCTTTTGTTCGAACGAGTTATTCTCGTGCGTCGAACCTCCAATGTGTGTTTGTGTGTGTGTGTGTGGGGGGGGGGGGGGGGGGGGGTGGGGGGGGGGGGGGAGACAGGAGGAGGGAAATTAAAACCGACCGAGCAGACAGAAAGGAGGGGCGATAATGGCGCCGGCTTTGGGGAGGAGGATCACGGTAAGTTGTCACGCCTCTTGTTATGACAAGCGCGGACAATTGGGCGGAGTCGCCGCTATGCATTCGGGGAGTTTCTATACTCGTATTCACCTCAAAAACCACAGCAACAAAAAACAAAGTCTGATTTTTTTACTTAGCATTACCGGTTTGCTCCTTTATGTAGTGGATTCAGATATATGTGGGTAAATTTTAGTTTAGCTTCTCCTTATTTTATCAATCTTATTCGTGTGAAAAACCGCTAACCACTCTCCTTACTGACGTTTATTCAAGCTTCGATTTTAATGGCCAGACTGACGCCATTTTTATTGACTTCTCCAAAGCATTCGACAAAGCACCTCATCTATCAAAGTTATTTTTTCTATTTTTAACAAAGCTTAACGATACTGATATTCACCGCTTTGCTGTCAGGTGGATTTCTGAATTCCAAAATAAACGTAAAATCCCTTATTTATGCCATAACGTCAGGCGTCCCCCAGGGAACCGCGCTCGGCCCCCTTCTGTTCCTAATCTACATAAATTATCTCCACCATAAAAAAGCTTTATCTGTGCGCGTGTTCGCCGACGACTGTGTCATATACTAACCCATTATTTCGTGCCCTGATCACCTAATTCTCCAGGAAGAACTGTCGTCGGTAATTCAGTGGTGCGAAAAATGGGAAAATGACGCTAAACTTTAATAAATGTAAATCCCTGTCATTTTTCCGCAGTTCACGTGCCATATTATTTTCCTATTACGTTGCTAACACTCAAGTAACAACCTGCTCATCTTATAAACATCTGGGTGTTTATCTCACCTCTGCACCTATCATCGACTACTCACATATTGTTGATACTAACCGCCTTGGATATTTGCGCCGGAACCTCAAACTTGCTACACCCCAAAAGCCGTAAAACGACTAACATATGCTATTATAAGATCCAACCTAGAATATACCTTATCTAAATGGTCTCCATGGAAGTCATACCTCACAAATCATCTAGAATCCGCACAAAACAGAGCAGTTTGTTTTCCTTAGAATAACTATACTCAGCATATACCAGCATGATCACTTTCCCTTCGTTGCCGAGCTCCACGTCTCTCCCTCCTTTATTGATTTTTGTTTTTATCACAACACCCATTTCAGAGGATTATTACTGTAGTAAATCGCGGTTTAATTACATATTTATACAGGCTAGACTACGCTAGCCGATGCTTGCCCGATGGCGGCCGGTTCCTGATTAGCTCGAGCTCTCTGCCAGCTCGTGCACGTTCTCTTCCTCCATTTCCCGAGTTACCACATTCCTCCAGGTTTAGTTGTTAAGTTCCAGGGGGCACTACAGCTTCGGGCAGGTCAGGCAGCGTTCCAAGTCTGTCTGGGGGACGTCGAACGCGTTGCGGGTACCGAGTAGAACGTTCAGCTGGCGTTGAGGAGGTGTTGCCGGCCGACCCTGCTGTCTCCTGCACCACTGGAGGTGGGGCGGTTGGTGCTGAACGTGACAAATCTCTATCTGCTAACGTAGACGCTCCAGGACTAGCCGTTGGACCCAAGAACATCCATGGCTGTGGGCCTGATACTTCACGACTTGGTAGTTGTGCATCTAGTCGTAAAATATGGTCCAAGTGAACTGAGATTGTGCGTCCTCGAACGTCCACCAGATACCACGGTGGTCCTCGTCGGGAAACAATAACGCCTGGTGACCACAAGTGCTGGTTGCCTCTCACGTGTCGCACGAGGATCGCGAAGACCACTTCGTAGCATCAAAGCTACGAAGTGGTCTTCGCGATATGTCGTGCGCCAACGGCTGCTGGCGTTGATGCTTGACGACAGTCCGCTCCGTACTTGGCTTTATCAAGTCAAGACGGGTTTGAAGCGGCCGCTTGAGGAACAGCTCAGCCGGTGTCCCCTTTGTTATAGTATGAGAAGTACTGCGGTAGCTCAGGAGAAATCTGGCCAGCCTTTGGTTTTCTGTTCTTCCTTGTGTGAAATTTCCTATGGATAAGTCTTTCATCCAAGCTCGCGTGAATGTTAGAACGGCTCGCTCAGCAGCTGCATTCGATGCCGGGTGATATGGCGGTGTGCGAATGTGCTTTACCCTGTTCATTCGCAAGAAGTTGTCGAAATCCTCCGAAACAAACTGTGGTCCATTATCCGACACAAGCTCAGAGGGAACTCCATAGGACGCGAACAGGTTCCTCACCATCTCACTGGTGCGAGCTGCCGTTGTCGTCCTTGGGGGTAGAACTTCTATCCACTTCGACAAGCGGTCCATGACTACAAGATAGTGCTGCTTGTTCAGTTCACCATAGTCGACATGAATTCTCTCCCACGGGGCTCTTGCCTACGACCATGGGTGTAGCGGTGCTGCCGCCGGATGGTTTTGCATAGACGCGCAAGCGTAGCACTTTTTGACGAAATCTTCTATATCTTTATCCAGCGCTCGCCACCAAAGATGGTTTCGAGCCTTGGCCGTCATGCGACTTGTGCTTGGGTGAACCTCGTGGAGTTCATGCAGCAGTCGCGTTCTAAATGATGGTCGTATGATGACTCGGTACCCCCACAGAAGACAACCTTGGTCTGTGGATAGCTGGTCCTTTTTGTCAAAGTAAGGCCAGAGCACCTTGTGTATTGAACGGAGTTCGGCCAACCGTTCAGAGTAAAGTCCAGCACCCTGGATAACGTTGGGTCCCTGCGAGTTTCCACTGCGATGTGGTCGCTTGTGACGGGGAGCAGCTCCACGTTGGAGACTTGTAGTGTGGAGGTGTCTTCGTCGGGGCGATACGAACCAGAATCACAAGGCAACCGCGAAAGCGCATCAGCATTGCCGTGGTCCTTGGACTTCCTGTAGACAATATCATAGTTATAGGCGAGAAGCGTAAGTGCCGAACGCTGCATTCGTAGTGCAGCTAAGCTTGGGGCTGCCGTGTGCTCGTTGAAGATCGCGGTCAGAGGCTTGTGGTCTGTAATAAGTGTGAATTTCCGGCCGTACATGTACTTATGGAACTTTTTTACTCCAAATACAATATCAAGCGCTTTTCGCACGATCTGTGCGTAGTTACGCTCGCTTGGTGAGAGCGTTTTAGAGGCGCAGGCGATTGGCACTTCCTCCCCGTTTGGCATGATGTGTGAGATGACTGCTCCCATGCACTCCGCTTGCAGATGCGTCGCAGGCGAGGCAGAGCGGCTTACTTGGGTCGTAAAGAGTAAGCCATTTGCTCCGCACCAGGTTTTCTTTCGCTTCTTTGAAGGCGTTTTGGCATTCTGGAGTCCACTTCCAGCGTTTTTTTTTTTTTTCGTTTTTTTTTTTTTTCTAGTAGCTCGTGGAGTGGTTTTAAGGTTGTGGAAAGACCTGCCAAGAATCGCCCATAGTATTTCAATAGGCCTAAAAACGAGTGCAGCTCCATCACATTGGAGGGTGGTGAAGCGTTTTAGATGGCTTGAACTTTACTCTGCGTTGAATGTAGTCCTTGGGCGTCAATTCTGTAGCCGGGGTATTCTAAGCTACTCTTGAGGAACTCGCAATTTTGAAGGTTGGCCCGAATTCCCTTTTTTGTTTGTCGAGTAAGAACTTGGTCCAACAACCGAACGTGGCCCTCAAGAGTACCTGAAGTAATCAAAATGTCGTCGAGATAGCATACTACGCGCTCCAATCCTTTCACGATTTGGTCCATGGTCCGCTGGAAAATTGACGGAGCTGTGGAGATTCCAAACGGTAGTCGATTATACTGGTAAAGACCCCTGTGTGCAGTGATGGTGGTGTAGGCCTTCGAGCTGTGCTCCAGCTCCAACTGTTGATAGGCACTGGTCAAGCCCACCTTACTGAAGTACTTGCCACCAGCAAGGGTCGCAAACAAGTCTTCTGCAGTCGGTAGTGGATAGGTTTCCGACCGAATGCAGCGGTTCACAGTGACCTTGTAGTCTCCACAAAGACGAACGGACTTGTCCTTCTTGGGAACTACCACGATGGGTGCCGCCCACTCGCTTCTGTCAACCTTGGTGATGGTGCCTCTATTTTCGAGATCTTCCAACTCTTTATCCACAACCTCTCGTAGCGCAAATAAAAGCGGGCGAGGCTTGAAAAAGATAGGAGCAGATTGCGGCTGGACGTGAATCGCTACGTTTATTCCCTTCGCCGTTCCCATTTCTCCGCTGAAAAGCATCCTGTGCGTGTCTAACAGACTGGCTAGTCCGTTCCGAGCTGCAGTCTCGGTGATTGAGAAAACGTTTGACCAGTTGATGCAGATGTGCCGCAACCACATCCTTCCCAGCAGCGCTGGTCGATCTCTTTGGATGACCACCAGTGGCAGTGCCATCTCCTGGACTTCGTAAGTTACCAAAACTTTTGCCTCTCCAAGGGCAGGGAGGGCATCGCCCGTGTACGAGCGGAGGCGCAGAGTCGTGGGTTTGAGTGGCAAACCGCGCAGCGACTCGTTGTATTGCCTCTCCGAGATGATGGTCAGAGACGCACCAGTGTCGAGCAGCATTTTCACAGAGTTTCCTGCCAGCTTCAGCAGGACCACGATGCCGTACGTCGCCGAGACTGTACGTGCACCCATCAACAGGATATAGAGCGACGCAATCATCATGAGGACCTGCTTCACTCGCCCAAAAGCATAGTTTTTCCCAGACAAACAAATCCTACTTAGTGGAGCGCATGAATAATGCACAAAACTTCCTTCTTTTTCTTCCCTCTCTTGATGTTACAACGAGTGCATACCATCAGAGGCTATGGTTTAAAGTTAAAGTTATACGCAGCACCGCTAAAATAATGTTTTTTTCAATCAACGCCATAGAGAAAAAAAAATAATCAGAAGTGAACTTAACAACTCACCGTTTTAGCAGCCAGCCAGCTATCGGTATAATACATATAGCAATATTGAAATTTAAACAGTATCTCACAGTCACTATACCAAAAAAAAAAAAAAAAAAACCTTTCGGCAGCACGTTGGTAGTGGACTATTGTAAAGCTGTGTATTGTACCATCGACATTAGAAATCATAAAATATTACCAAAAGACGTTCGGAAGTGAATGAGAAATAAGAACTAAAACAGAGGGGAAAAAAACAACGCAGGGTCAAGTGGAATAAATGCAGACTTGTCCCTGTGTTTGAAAATTAAAACAGCGCAAAGGACGAGATACCAGATGAAGAAAGACACAACGGCAGTTAAAGGAAGACAAACAGCGCGTTGTCTGTGTCTTTCTCCACCTGGTCACCCGTCTTTTGCATTGTTTTAATATTCAAATAGGTCATACCAACTCGCCCAAGCTTCAACTTTAGCACAATGCCCCTTTGTCATCTTTGCGTCATTTTATTTTTTCTCGTAACCATGTGCCGACTCGCCCAACTACAAACGTAGCCTCATGGGAAATATCCGAAAACAATTAAAATTATACATCCATAAAAAAAAAAAAAAACGAAATCTTTCAAAAGCACCTGCCTACACTCACAAAAGAAAATAATTATACCCATGAGGGTGTTAATTCCCTTGTTCTAGGGCTAATACCCTAAAGCCCCAGCCCACTCTGGTCATACATCATACAAAAACACGGATGTGTGAAGCGCAAGTTCGTCTGCTTCTTTTTCAGGGGCTGTGGTGACGTCAGAACGCGGAGTTCCGATTGGCTCCGCTTGAAGGATGGTGGGTAGACCTCGAGGCAGCTTGCTTTGAGGTCTACCCACTATCCTTCAATCAGAGCCAATCGGAACTCTGCGTCGTTCTGACGTCACCGCCAACCCTGCAAAAGAAGCAGACGACTTGCTCTCCGCATTCTCTGCATGCAGACATGATGACAGAAGTACCTGCGGAGGCAAGTCTCAAGCATCGTTGAAGCGTGGTTACTTCATACATTGGTGTGCTTCGAACACGTCTGCGGACAGTTTTTAAATGAGTAATGTAACATAACCGCATATGAGGAAGAAACACGTAGGACTGTCTACATACCGTCTTTCGTATGACGTGTGACCGCGCGGCTTTAATGAGTGTGCACAATTCCGTAGCGTATCTAACATGCATATCATATTGTGAAATGTTCATCCATAAGAAATTACCTGCGCCTTTCCGGCTCGCAGTTGATGCCAGTATACGTTTTCCCTGATTACATTCCTTCGACGTATCCGTAAACATCGTCGACGATCGCGTGACAAGACCCGATTATCCCTCCTTTTTAACCTCGTCTCATTGTATCGTTGTCGAAGTCGCACATCACGCAATAACGCTGCAGCCATTATGCGCAACCTTTGTTGCTTCGTAGAATTTATGAGATGTATACTACCAGCCCGTCCGAAGAGAACGAAATCCCGTTGGCGCCTTGCTGGAAGGCATGCTTACGAGCAGCGCAACATAAGACATAAAGCACGCGGTACAAGATCAGAAGGTCAGTCTGCGAGAGAAGCCGCCGAGATGATATGGTAAGAGCTGGGCAGCTGGATTTTTTGATGAGACCGCAGTCATTATACCGCAGGCCAAGTCGTAAGTTCAGCCTGTCCTATGCACTAGCTTGCCAGAAACGCTCGCCGAGCCAACCCTTGCACTCTATACCCCCCCCCCCCCCCCCTTAAGTAACTGACTTATTATCTGAGCCAATGGCGAGCTTCCAGAACAGGTCCTCCAATTAGAAAGCGGATGTGGACTTGGGCGCTGCCCTGACTTAACTGGTTTCGTCGCCCTCATCCAATGAAAGGGGCTCAAGCAGTGGAGGACCCTTGGAGATCTTGGCCAATGAAAAGTGCCTTCGGGGGGCCGGCTTACACGCGCCGTCGGATCGGGAAGTGGCAATTAAGAGAAAGGGTTCATGATGGATCTGAGACGCCGTGGCGGCGTTGGCGGCTGTACTTCGCAGGAAATGACAGCTCTGCTCCGAACAACGCGGAAATTTCGAAAGCAACCGGATTCATGAGGAACTTCTTTTCTCGCTGCGCAACATCTCCTCGGTCGTAAAATGTCAACAAGCGGACATAAAATACAAACGGGCGCAAACATTCATCGTTTGCATACATTGCTTGAATTTCGTGCCGCCCAAGCCCCCGTAAATTAAGTTTAATCTCGCGGAGTAATTAAGACCGCAAACGCGAGGCTCGGATTCCTTCCGCTCAACGATCTCGGCCGCCGCGCTGTAAAGGCAAAGCCGTCCTGGCTGCAAACACACCTAACACCCAAACATAAACGGGCGCCCCTAACGTGCCACTAGAGAGAAAAGAAAAGCGAAAGCACGAAATAGCAGGCTCGTCGAGGAGAAGAAAGAAAAGACCATGAACCGACCGACTCGGCGAGCAGAAGGTTCGGCCATTAGGCTTAATTTGCTGCACGTGGTTGGGCAATGTCTTTCGCCGCCGCGGCTCACGATGATCGCTACCACCCCCTCCCTCCCTCACACGCACGCACGCACAGCATCCGAGTCACACGCCTGTCTCCGAGGCCCTATACACCCATATATGTGATTCTTTTTTGCATGCGAAATGCGAAAGGGAAAGGCAATCAAGCCCCGGCTTATAATCGTCACCGAGAGACAACCCCAATGACGGTCCTTCTAAGTGATCGGCGAGAGTACGCGCGAAGACAAGGTGGAAGAGGGAAAGAGAATCCAGGCACCACAAAGCCTGGCCGTGAAAGGAAAGAAGTAGAAAAAAAAAAAAAAAAAAGACGACACGATTCGTTTCTTGCGGGTCCGTGCTGGCGGAAACGGCGGAGTTGAAGCACGCGGAGCTGCGGAGGTGGCGGTGCATGGCGTACCCAGGCGTACACGGCTGACCGGGGTCCTTCTTCCACGCGCGAGCGGCAGCTCGAGTCGTTTCCGCTTCCTGCGCGCGACTGCCACCTGCCGCCCGTAAAGAGGCCCCCATAAAGTCCGCCTCCTTCGCCTTCTGCCCCTTGCCGAGTAATTCCTCCATGCACCGTGTGCAGTCCACGCGTGCGATCTTCTTTTAATGTCCCCGACCGGCTGCCCCGCTCGTATGGCGCGCGCCGTGAAACCGCACGTTGCTGTAATGGCTGCGGGTATGGTCTGGCCCATTTTTGGTGTTTGTTGCAGTTGTTTTAGGCGGATCGTTTGGAGCTCGTTGGAATGCTGACCACGTACATAAAAGCATCCCGATCCGATCCGACCCCTCCCCGATCATCTGTCTCGTGATCGGCTAATGAGAAAAAACCACGGTGAGACGGTCTGTTGTTCTGTATCATGAATGCACGGTCGAAGAGGCCGTATAAGGTCTGCGCTCTGGAGCCTAGTGCGAGAGGCAAAGCACGGTGGTTTGCGCTTTAAAAGACGTTACATAAATCATCACGAAGACGTATCTGCGTCATCGAGGATGCAGGGACCAGCGCGACAGGTGATTTTAAAGTAGTTCTGAAGGGAAAAGACAATAAGCCTACAAATATTTCAATAATCAAGTGCATCTTCTCAGACCCGCGAAAATAATATGGAGGAACAGCAAAAAGCGCCAGTCATGAAATTCAATAGAATTCATACAGCTGTTTGGAAGCAAACGTTATGTTTGTCAGCTCAGTGACGCCAGGCTATGCGGACGCCAGGATACGCGCCACTGTGCAGTATTTTCAAATCTCCAATATTTTAATTTTTTTCAGTCGGTTGTTTATTATGACGCGTCGTGAGATTACGTTTCTGTTCACGACATGGGTGCCTCCAATAAAGGCATCACAAGCCCGTGTTATGTAATTTCGCCGATCGTGCGTACCCAGTGGAGAAGTGTACCGACAGTACCACAATTATTGGAGGCACGGAGCAAGAAGTCAAGCCCACCCACGCTCAGCTGCGACCGGCTGCCCCCCCCCCCCCCCCCCCCCTCTCCCTCCCCGGACGAAGCCCATAGATCCCAATTACAGCGAACGTCGGTGAGCGGCGTTGTTCCTCCGTCTCCTTTTATGTTTTCCGCGGAAAACAACTTATCAGAGGACCGTCTGCTTCCATTTTTTCATTGGGTTCCCCGAAAGAAAAACCCTCACTTCCTGCTTCGCTCGGGCCCCATCTCTCTTTGGAAAACACAAATACGTAGCGGAAAGTTTAGAACACTCTTTCTCAAACGCGTGACAAGAAGCTCCGTAACTTGTTGCTGTTCCATTGCTGTTCTGCTGCCACGTTAGGCCTAGCTCTTACGACACGGGTCTCTATACCAATCGTACATCTCTCTCACTCGCAGCTGCAGGAAAAGATGGTGTCTTCATGCGTGAGTCATCAGTGACTAAGCTTCAAGGAAGTGGCCAGAACGGGCATGAACGCTTGCTGGGCTTTTATACAGCCGCCTCCTTCAGCGGAGCTTCCGCAAGGATTTGTAATCCGAATCAAAAAGTGGCACAAAAATTAATAGGCGTCTTCGATGCTGCCTCGCGAATGTTGGGTAAAAATTAGAAATACAATTCGCACGGCTCCTTTTTGGAGTTGCGGCGCTAGAGGCAAAATAACATTTTACAATCCTGTTGAATCCTATAATGAAAATCTGCATCACTCTGTTGCGTGTCTATTTTGTGATGGCGTAACCTTCAAACATCGTAGCACTTGTGGCACAGGCACAAGTACCCAATAGTGGAGGAACAAGCAGTAATTTGTTTTTAAATGGGAGAAACCCCTTTTAGCCTATCTGCTTTTCCGTACATCTTGAAGCAGCGAGAGTGTTCGCTGCTCTGGGCATGGAATGCATAAAAAGCAGCAATATTTGTTGTCACGGCAGTTTGAAACGCAGGAAGCGTATCGGACGCCTCTCAACGGCTTCCGATGTCTTCTTAGCAGACACGTTTGTGGTCGTTAACACAGGAATTACAGCCCTTCGCGCCGCTCTAAGTCAATCATTGAAACCGCAGCAGGATCAAGGCCACGTGTCTGAGTTGTGGATACCAGTTTCTGAAAAATAAGTTTCTTTAAGGAATAATAATGAAGGTATTTGGGTTGAATTAGAAACATGCTGTACATAATCGAATAGAACAAATACGTCACCTTTTCTTTGTGATATTTAACGCGTATGAATCCAATAGTCATCTGACGGCTGAGTCAAGAAATCCATCTGGTCAAAATATTCAACACATAACAAAACGCCCAACGTTCCAGTTAAGATATCCACGGCAGTTCAAAAAATCCAATAACCCAAGAAGTTCAACAGGCCAAGAGATGTTGTTTGGGTATGTTTTGGTTCACTTACTGCTTGGCCATTCTGATAGGAAGGCAGAAAGCAATTGGACATGGTGAAGGGCGTTGTATTCATGTTTTTCGTTACGCTTCGCAGAGTTTCTTTCGATGATTCACGTGTACTTCCTATTTGCATGCCGTCATTATAGTCATGTATATATATACATCTTTCTATCTATACTGTCTATAGCTCCTTGCAGGTTTTTTTCTGTCGAATTTCTATAGAACTTAATGTATAAACATTGTATAGAAATAGGATCGAAAACAAATGGAGATCCTAACAACTTTTTTATCCCCTTTTTTTGTAAACAATTGAAATAATCTTCAACATTACTTGTCACAGTGCACTTATGAACGAACATTGCACATACACACGACAAGGCGCACTCATAAAACTAGTAATTCAGGGGTGTTGACCGCTCCACCGCCATATGCTGTATATATAAAAGGCAATCATTTGAACGAGAAGGACCACCCTGGAAGTTAAAAGGATTACAAGTATGTTGCTGTTTTCTTGCCGATAATTATGCAAAAAGTGGTTTATTTTTTTTTTTAAGCTTATGCAAATGTGTATCTCAAACTATGAATAAAGCATTGCTAGAGGAGATATTTATTTGACAAAATCAGAAGAGCAGTCCGCAAGAAAGTTCGAACTGGGTGTGGTGTCAGTTCTCCGCAATATATCTTATTACACTATAAAATCTAGTCTATAGAAACTTTTATATGAATGTGACGACAAAAAGTTTATAGAGACGTGGTGATAGAAATTTTATAGCATTTGTAGCCCCTGTGCTCCATAGACTTCGCTTGAAAGAAAGTCTGTAGAAAATCTATTGAAAACTGTTGATAACATGTCACTATGGTGCCTGGAACGCGCCTCCGACTGGTGTGTTTACCGCTTCCAAAAAAAGTGGTCCCTCGATTTCCGCTGATGACGTCATAGAAGGGTCATGCTGTCGCCGGTCGCGAACCTGGCGGCGTCCCAATAGCTGTAGTGTATGTGGCCGACGCCTGTTCTGCTGTAAGTCGCTCTCCACTGTGACAGTCCACGGAAGTTCAAGCAACTGGAAGTTGGGACGCCTGGGACGCCGTGACGACAGCGACAATGCGCTCGTGCTTTTCGCCAGCATTTCTACGGCCAACCGCCAGGATCGCGACAGGCAACAGCATGACACTCCGGCTTCTGTGACGTCATTTGTTGCCACTTTGGGACCACTTTTGATGTATGGGCGGGATAGGACGCTAAACACACCAGTCGAAGACGCGCTCCAGGCACCATACACTTGACTGAGCAACTCGAAAGGGTTCTTAGTATGTGAATAGAATTTCTATAGACTGCTTGAAATATTTTTTTAAGGAATGATGCACGTTGAACGTATACAGAGCTCCAAACGTAAACTTTAAAAGGCCTCTGACACGCCAATTTTTTTCTTTGTTTTGTTTTTCATGCTAGGCGTTAAAATGGTGTATCAGGGCATCACCAAAAAATTGTTTCACTTTTGAGTTGCGTAGGTTTTTTTATTAAAAATAGAAATACAAAGCCCAATTCAAAGTGCCCGCCAGTGCCCTGTGACGTAACAGTGTACCGCAAGATGTCGGGGCGGTCAGAAGGGAAGCATCGCCGGAAGTCACGTAAGTTTTATCACTCCTCGTGCTTACCGCGACCGCGTGTAATATTTTTTTTTTCAAATATTTTTTGCTATTCTCCGCATCTCCGCGAGCAATCCAAGCAGACAAGGTTTATTTTATTTGCTTTTTCATCGCCTAATGTTTCTGTAACGATAGAAGAAGAGGAGTCAGTGAGCCTAGTAAACAAGTTCTACTCATGTCCTAGACAAAACACATACTTTATGCTCGACGTTTACTTGTACTTGGTACACTCACCACTTCATATTCTCTAGGCGGCAGGCATCTTCAGCCTGGAGAGTATCCGATGATTCGACGACCTCAGTGTCTGAACCTTCGGCAATGCGATCGGGTGTGTTGCCATAGCGGCATCCAAGGAAATATGGAGGCGGACAAGCTTGCTACAAACGCACACACTTGTGACAGGGTCCAAATGATACCTTATGCAACTACCGACATAAAACCTATGATAGAGAATCACTCCAAAGAGATATCATGGGATATATGGTTTAATGATCGAGGTAGAAACTCTATATTATATCAAGTAGACCCAAATATTCTTTTTCCAGTTCGAAATGGCTTTCCAAGAAAGATCGAAACGTTAATACACCGCTTACGTTTGGGAGTAGCATACACGAATGAATTTTTGTATAAAATTAATCGAATAAATGACCCTAGCTGTGATTGTGGGCACGCGACAGAAACAATAGAACATCTTTTCATCGATTGCCCTCGGTTCGACCAGAATCGATCACGACTGAAAGTACGACTGGACATCATTGACAACCGACCATTTTCTCTCAACAAAGTTCTAGGACCGTGGCCTAACCATAGATCAGAGAAACAAGCATTTTCGGCAATCAGACAATTCCTGGAAGAGACTGATATTGTAAATAATTACTGATATTGGATGCATTATATAATGCAATACATACGTATATCTGTTCAAGTGATAGATATTGAATTACTTTCCATGCTCGTTGAAAATTGTGGTGTGATAAGGAATGTGACATGTAAAAGACCGAACTTGTTTGACTGATCGTGTGACATTTCAAGTGGACTCAATTTAACCAAATAATTGACTGTTTGAGAATGTATACGGGGTCATGTGGGATGTTCTATTTTTTTTCTTACCAAGTAACTGAATGTGGAGTAGCCGGCCATGCCTCCACGGCAGTCAACATCTCCAATTCCTTTTTTTTTTTGTCATTTAATAAAGAAGAAGAAGATCGGGTGTGTTGTATGTAGGGATGCCGCGAACCACCCTAGGTTCGAAATCGAAAGGTTTCGATATTTTCGAACGAAACTGATGTTCGATTTCGGAAAGTTTTGATATTTTCGACCGTAGGGACGTTTGAATTAAAAAAAATTCGCAACTTTCCAAAATCGTGGGGTTTCGAAATCGAAAAGTTCGAAGCTTTCACGGTTTCTAAAAGTTTGGGTTCGATTTTTTCGAATATTTGTTTACTTGAGGTTCGATAAATTCGGAGATTTCGAACCTCCCTAATTTGAAATTCTAGAGATTCGAATGTTTCGAATTTTTTTTGATCTAAAATTCGAAAAATTCGAACGTCTCAAATTTTTAAAGACAAAAAATTCGAAAAATCGAAGATTTCGAATTTTTTTCTACATAAAGTTCGAAAAGTTCGAAGATTTCGATTCTCTTTTAATGCTAAATTAAAAAAAAAAAAAAAAAAAAAAAAACTTCGAATGTTTCCGATTTTTTTTTTTTTGAAGTCCAAGTGCGCAAAGTTCGAAGTCGGTTTAGGTTCAGAAAAACCTTGAAGTGACCTGGCAAACTGACCCCCTACCCCCTTGCACGCTGGTAGTAATCCGATCGAACGCCGCCCGAGTGACGCTGGCATATAGTAAGTTTAGTTTGTACAAGATGCAAAACCCTGAGACTGGGAATGAAACTTGAAAGAAAAAGTGTAAGAAGACAGAAAAAAGGGGACAGGACAACGTCTCGAACTCAACTCAGCTGAGGTTGAGACGTTGTCCTGTCCCCTTTTTTCTTTCTTCTTACACTATTTCTTGTGAATTTCATTCCCAGTCTCGGGATTTTCCATCATGATTAACATACACCAGCTCGCCTGCACCCTTAGAATTTTTTTGTTTGTAATTGATTTGGAGGTTTTTCTTCTGGGGCGGAAGAAACGCCGAGCAAAAAGCACAGAAGCTGACGCAACTTGAGGTCGAGGAGCGTTCTACGATACCAGTGGCGTCGGAAGAGGAAAAACGGCGGGGGGGGGGGGGGGGGGGGGGTGAGCTCCAGTCTTTCCCCCCCCCCCTCTCCCACATATTTCAAACTGTTCAAGAAAACAATACGGGGAAAGAGGGCATGGTCGAGCTTATTTTAATCTGAAATTATTTATGCATATGTATAGCTACTGTCGCTCTTCACTGCATAAAGGATCGCGTCGCTGCATCATGCATGTAACGCTGCTCACGTGCCGTCAGGTACTTATCGTCTGCCATGAGCAACAGTTTTGACGGTGCGATACAAAGCTGGTGAACGCTCCCGTCGGCACGTGCTTAGCACGAGGTCAGCGCTATGCTTGTTGCGCTCCGCTGCATGTGTGAACAGGCCTTTAGAAACTCGTTGTCAGGAGGCACTACTCGTCACATGCTCGGTGGCTCGAAAGTTCAAAGCTATGTCTTTTCGACCTAAATAACTGTGCCATTGGTAAAAAATAATCCATAAATAAACATAACAATAAATGCAAAAATAAAAAGCTGGAGAGAAAAAAAAAACTATTAAGAACCCGCCGGAAGTGTTGTATTCTTGCATATTCAGAGGCCCAGAACTACGAAACAAGTTTCTCATACCAAAATGTGTACAGGCCAAAAGAAACACGTCCCAAAAACGTAAAATGAGAAAAAAAAAAAAATATTTTTTATTTTTTATGATGCGCTGAACTCGAACAATTTTAGAAATCTTCCCCCATGAGTTAATTTATTCCTCAACGCGAAAAAAAAACAATAAATACATTATTTTGTATTCTGCAGATGGTAATGATACGTACTCTTGGTGTTAATTTAAATGCGATACCCAAACAGTGTAGGCGAAAAAAATGACCAAGTAATTAGGGCATAATTGTCCGTAGGTACATGTTTGGATATTTATTCGAAACTCGTCTTGAACAACAATAATCATATCTTAAGACGACACTCACCTAGGCTATATATAGATCATTCTTAAAAAGTTTAACATCTTTACCTTAAATAGCTTGGCTATAGCGCGCTTCAAATATGGCACAAACGACCATTGTCAAAAACCGTCGTCCTTCCTCGCTCCTTCGGGAATCTATTTTTCTAAAACCAAGCATGCCAGATTATTGAAATAAACGGCTTTGTCTTTCGCAAGGAATGCGTCACCCCATGTAAAATTGCGAAAAAAAAAAAAATTACGAATGTACCTTACTGCTTGAATCCAAATGAAACCGCCCGCCGGTCTTTCGAAGTTCGACGAGCTTCGAACCTTTACCCTAAAAGTTTGAAGTTCGTCGAACTTTTGACTTTTCAGGAATCGAGAGTTCGACAATTTTCGAATTCTTTAGATTAGTAAGTTCGAAAGTTCGAAAATTATCGAATTTCTTAGCGTAGGAAGTACGCAAGTTCGAAAAGCTTCGAACTTTTTAGTGCAAGAAGTTGGAAAGTTCGAAAATCATCGAATTTTTTTGTCTATCAAGGTCGAAAGTTCGACAAGCATCGAATTTTGCAGCGTAATAAGGTCGAAAATTCGAAAGGCGTCGAACTTCTTAGTTAAATAAGTTCGAAAATCGACTTCCGTCGAATTTCTCAATATGGAAAGTTCGAAAATTCGATTTCTTTGAACCTTTCGAACCACTTGATTTGATCATCGAAACTTCGATTCGAAAAAAGTTCGCGGCATCCCTAGTTGTATGCGAGCAATCCTAATTTCTGCGAGCGTTTTACAATATTTTTTTTTCAAAACTCAACAGCTTGTATTGTACGCAGTATGGCCCAGTACCATCGGACTGATGGCATGCGCTCGTACACTGGCTTGTACTGGCAAGGCTCTTATCATTGACCTCCATCACGTCGATGCACCGACTCTTCGTCCTCAACTTTTACAGCACGCAAACTAACCAACGGTGCAGTGAGAAAGAGCTAGTGAACTGAAACTTCGTTTTCCACGATGGCTCGTAGAAAAAACCAGAACAAAAAAAAAAAAGAAAAGTATTAATCGCGGTCGTGGAGAGCATGAGGAGTGAAACTCACGTAACTTCCGGCGAACCCACGTTTAGTGACGTAGGTCGATGCCTCCCTTCTGACCGCCCTGACACCTTGCGCTACATTGTGACGTCACAGGGCACTGGCGGGCACTTTGAATTTTTATGGCGTGTCAGAGGCCCTTTAAGTAAATGGTGAAAGAGTCAAGAGGTTCAATGTAGATCGCGAGGTCCAACTAGTCGAGACGTTGAATATTTGATCTGCTGCATGGTTCGTAGGATCTCTTGACACTTCAACTCACATTTAGTGCTGCCCTTGGTGGTTACTTCGCGGCAAATTTGGGTGCTTTCGAACTTGTCTGGCGATAACAAACTGAGAATCGCTCCCTGGTCTCTCTGGCTAGGCTTTTACAGATACAACTACACGGCTGCCAAATGCTTCGCGCATTTCAAAAACTCACATCCCAACTACCGCCTCACTTTTTTTATGTTCTTTTCATAAGCCAGAATCAGAACTCCGGCATCTGTAGTTCGTTTCTAGCACCTGAGACCATACAACCTGACTAAACTTCTGGCACGAAGCGGTCGCTTCCAAGAGCGTTTCTGATGTATGCTTTTTTCCCCACCTCGCAGAGTGTGCGCTGGAAATTCTATCACGTTTCATATCGAACGTGGATTCTGAGTGCGTGCTTTCTCAAGTTTCGATAGCAAATACTGAACTGAGAAACAAGACGAAGCTGAACATCCTTGTAACAATTCTGAGACTGAAGTTTGGGCTGCGACTGCAAGATCCTCAACATTTGACGTGCTCATGGGGCTACTTAAAAAAAATTGACCTCGACTATTCTCATTCTCCACATATTGACAAAGGGAGCGCAGAGTCTTTTTCTTTTTTCGCTTTTACCAAAATTGTTGTTCTTTCTTACACTTTTTCTTTCAAATTTCCTTCAATCTCAGGATTTTAACAACATGATCAACATTGTTGGTATTGTTTTTTAAGGGGGGGGGGGGGGATAGGGAGCGATAAGGGATGATAAATTAGACGCAGAAATAAACAAAATTGCTACTTAAAAAAAAACAAAAAAAAACTTTAAAAACGAAAAAAAATACGGACGAGGAGGGATGCACATACAACACGGACTGGAGCTTTTGTCTTGTGTTTTAGCTACTTTAATTAATCGCCTAACGGCAACAATGCTTCGAAGTCTTGTGTGTATCTTTGTTTGTAAGTTTGTGTTTGTGCATGTGCGCGTAAATGCCCCAAGGAAAAAAATGAAAACGGATGAATTTGGTTGCAATGGGGCGTGCTGTTCACACATTTCGCTTGTGTTCATGAAAGAGAAGGACGGTTTATACACTGCAGGTTGCACCATTTATTTTTTCTCTTTAGGAAGGTTTCAACACGTTCGTCTTAATCAGTTTAACAAAAACATTTCTTCTCTTGAACCTTAGCATCCCCCTTACAAAAGTGCTTTCAATAAATAAATAGGGGTCACAGCGAAATACAATACTACCTTGGGGGATGGTAGACTGTTTAGCGAACAATATATATATATATATATATATATATATATATATATATATATATATATATATATATATATATATATATATATATATAGAAAGAACTGTGACAAACGATCTGACATTTGACTACTCTTCCTACGACGAGAAGGTCAATGCGACCACTCTCCCTACTACGGAACCACCTAGAACGAGATCCCTCTTTGACCAGTTCACCTATGACAAGTTTTCCTATCACGAGTTGGCTGGGACGAGTGAACCTGTTCCCGTATACTTACGCTATGCCCGCTTCCCGTCGACATCTTGGTCGATTGTACACATAAAGCCATATGCCTATAGTTCAATTTTTTCTCTCTCTCAGGCATGCTGTTGTTCAATGTGTCAACACTCGCAAACAGCCTGCAATTGAAATCCGACCAGACAATCGATACCGCACACTAGAATTATCGTCCGGTCTGCGTCGGTCTCCACCCCCACACGTCGCCCTTGACTCGCTACGGAAAGATTACGCCGACAGGGAGACAATGACCGCGCAGAGTGCGCTATGGCCCGCGCTATGGCCCGCCGCGCACACGACGACAGAGACTGGGCGCCGCGCGCGTGATGAACCGGTTGTTACGCCATCAGTCAAAGTCGGTCACGTGGGCGTTTCGCTGTAGGGCAGCCATTGTGTGTACGCTGACCCGAATCGCAAACTGAGCTCGAAAAAAACGAAGCCGTGTCGCGCCTGCACCATCCACCGCAGACGTGTCTTGGCGTGGATCTAGGTCATCGTCAGCTGATCCTCGCGGCAGCGACGGTGGCGTCCGGAGGTGTAGGCAGTCGACGTCACCGCCTGGAGCCCCAAACGCGACTCGGAGCCGTCGGTTTTGAATTGGAACGGGGACCCGACCTCGAAGTACCTGACCCGACCTCCTGACCTGGCTCTCGACGGAGGCAAGCAGCTGATAGGAAGCCGGTTCGAGGATCTAAAAATGTGACATCATTGCATTTCTGTCGTTTGCTACGCGATACCCCTTGCTAGACTCGATTTGGATACTTGCGGCTTGGATGACGTCACTTGATTGTCGGGAAGGCGTTACGCGACAGCTCATCGAATATCGTGGCTAGAATCCGGAGCCGCAATGACGGCGCGATAGCCTACTCCAATATCGCTCCAAATGCCTTGTTCTCTATTTTTTTTAATGATCTTGAAATTGTTATTGTTACTTTGGACTTGTACCCACTCGAAAATAGGCCGTTCTAAACCCACCTATGAAGTAGTCGGCGCATTTTCCCTCACCCCTGGGTCAACAGCAAGTGCCCCGTGCAAAATAAGAAGCGAACTGATTCGTCGATCGCCGTGGGGCATAGACTACACGTACTATACTTTAGTCCGCCCGTGCCAACAATCAAGGTATAGTTCGTGTTTGCGAGGACGCTTTTTTATACAGCTTAAGAAACTTGGGGCGTGGCCTATCACGGGTTCGCGCGCTTCTCGTTTTGCGATTGGACCTTCGGCATTCTTAGCGGTTAATGCTTCAATCTGATTGGCTCCGGAGCGATAATGAGATGCTCCAGACACGCCCTGCGTTTTTTAGGAAACCAGTGTATTAGTTGCCCTTTACGTGTGCATGGTATACGAACGCTTGTTTTTCAGTGACTATATATAGCTCTACAGTCCAGAGTTTATAGACCCACACGAAGCGCTGACGTCATGTCTCTGTGGTAGCGCTGCTGTTGGCATGGCGCATGCGCAGACGCTCCACTTCACGCGAATCTGGTTCCTGCGCAGGCGCAGTGCCCACACCTCGTGCGGAAACTGCGCGTTTGCCCGCACCTCGTAAGGGCTTGTTTGTCTGAACAGCGCGTTGGCCTATATAGCTCCCCTTGGTTGCGGTGCATCGTAGATGTAGCGCTTGTCCAACTTGGGTGGCCCAACAATAAATCGTTTATACCTGGAGTACCGTCTCGTGTAATTTCGTTCCCGACATTGTCGTTCATTTTTCTTCCATCTTATCGCAATCCAAATCCGACAAAACAGCCATTACTCAACTCGGGCGAGCCAGCGCGCAAAACCAGGAATTCATTTAAACTCTAAACTCGAGGCGGTCGATGTTTCAATTTCATCGAAAGTTTTTCTTTCTATCTTTTCTGGCTGTGGTTGCTAGCATGAAATGAATTCGGCGATTGATGGAACCAATCCTGGCGGACCCCATACCTTTGTTCCGCATTCCAAGTCCTCATCACAGAAGACCCGCGATCCGGTTCACACGGACTTGCCGAAACTCCCAATCAGTCACGCACACGCCCCGGCGTCCTGCCTTGCCGGACCCAACCAAGCACCAGCGCTATCCGTGTCCATTTGGGCAATCCATCACAAGGAACGGTATTTATATCGCCTTCGTCTAGCTCTATACGCGGACTAGGGAACAGAAGAAAAGAAGAAAAAAAGACGCCGATCGGACAATCAACGCGCCTTAGTTTGATCGAACAGAACAGATTCAGGCTGCGATAACGACACACAACGCCTATAAGCTCTTCTAGATCTGCCTGAGGTATACGCTATACCATCTAGAAGACAAGGCCTGCACGTCCCCCCCTCCGCCCTTTTTCCCTCCAACGTAATCACTTGTGGATTCTCGTATAGAGCCGCTCGTGTTAGCGGTCGTCTCACAACGAGCGTGACCCTAGCACGCGGCGACACTAAAACCCTTTACACCCCCAAGGGTGTAAATTAGCTTCCCTGACACACTGGGTAGTAGGTTGGTAACAAGCGGGTGTGTCAGTGCGGCAAACACCCTTCAAAAACGGACGGTGTTCTCACTTCCCCGTAAGGCACCCTTTTCCACACCATTTTTACGCCTCTCTAAAATAAAACGTGTTCTATTCGCGACTCCAGCGACCTATAGGGGGCGCCACCACCAAACAAACATGGCGGCTGAGTCCAGGTCGCGGCGGCTCGGCCGGGCCGCCTGAACAGGTGGCGCGTTCAATTTAACAGATTTTCTTTTGTTTAATGCCCAATTATATAGGTATTTGAACTGAGACGGTTAAGTGTAGCCGGTGCAGATAAACTTGCAAAGCATAGTTTTGTTTTGCCGGTGTTTTTTTGTTCTTTTCGTATCAAACTTTCGTTTCGGAGATTTCGTTCAAAACCGAAACTATGGGCTCCGGAGAGACGGTAATATGCTAATCAGTTTTGATCATCTAAGGAAAGCGGCGATGACTATAGAATTGTTCCACAGAGAGTAACTTTTCAGCTAACTCGCATGCCTCGACCATGCGACTTATCTGTCCGCGAAATCGAGCTTTTGTGCATATCCGCGTTTCCGAAACAGCTCCAGTCGTCTGCTCGGCCAACAACACAGGCTGCAGGAAAATTACGAAAATTAAGCAACCGCTTCTTGAGCCAAGGACCATGTTAACCCGCCGGCGCCCCACTAAGCAGCTGATACTCGTATTTCAATTCAGGTTTTAGTAGCAACCGAGAAGTCATTTTGACGAGCGGGTTATGCATTATATTATGTACTATGTCCCACTAAAGCGATATTAGTATATCCTTCGGGTTGAAACATGAGCTTAGTTGACTAGCTATTAGGTGAGATGCTGAATAAAAGTATATTTGACAGACGGAGACATACTACTTAAACTTAGCCAAATCGTTCTATAGCCCGCAACACGGAGACAAACTGAAGAGAGTCTTCACTGAAGATCCACGCAGAACCTCTCTGCATTGAACTTTGCTTCGACCAATGTAAACGTATATTGCTGCTGGCTTCGACGTCCTCGTAATATAAATATTGGAGGCGCAATAGGTCAAAATGCCATGACAGCATCTAACGTTGCGAGACTTGTCTCCCACCTTTTGAAAACAGATAATTTCCCTCATTCATCATTTGCAGCGAGCAAGCTTTCCTGAATCAAGTAATTGCGAAATCAGCCCAACTCCTTCAGTGTGGTCCAGAGGTTTTTTCGGCGAAAAGCAGCCAAAATGAATAGCCAACGCACTGACCGGCGTGGGTGGCTCAAACTTGAAGCTAACCGAACACAACCAAACTCAAGAAAAACAGCTATCGAACCTTCCCATTCACTTGACTGCAACATTGATGTTCCCTCCAGCATCAGTTACCAAGCAGCCGTCACTTTGAATGTGATTCGAGACAGACAAGAAATCAAAAAGTTTTTCCGTGATTCCTCCCCATCGAAGAAATCGAAAGCACGCGACCGTGTGCTGCGGAGTAAACGGGCTTTAAAACACGTAATAGAAGAAAACAATCTACTGAGGCTGCACCACACTAATGATCACCCAGGCAAACTTAAGAAATATTAGGACCTTCGTCAAATTACATTGTTCGCCACCGCGCCGAACAAACGTCTCCACGAAAGCCACCACAGACGCCGAGGGGCGCGGCGCGACCTGGACCGGCTGGTTCCCGGTTTTCCCGCTTGGCGGCGTCCGTTTTGCTGGAGTCGCGAATACGGCAGCGCCCAATTCTTACCACTAAAGAGGGTGTATAACTCACAAGGTGCTGCAAAAGCATAGGCCATGGGCACGGATGGACAGTATTTCAAATACTTTGTGTATTTTGCATTTGTATTTAATTACAAATTCGGATAAGTATTTGACGTGTGTGTTTAAATACTAAAACGTGGGTATTTCAAATGCGATTGTAATTAAATATAATTTTGTGGGTGAAAATACATCCCTCAAATTTATTGCCACGATAATTCTTGTTTTTATGCATGTGGTTGTAAGATCTAGTCTCCATCCTCTATTCGGCCATGGGGCTTTTTTCTTTTTCTCCTCCGGCTTTATTTTAAAGGCACTGTCCAGAGGAGGAAGAAAACTACGTTCTGCGCCGAATGGCCGAATGCAGTGTCTCTCAATCAAGCACAAGCGTTTAGTGACTTTGTGATTACGTTGCTGGTCCAGGGCAAGAATAGTGACGAAATCGACATTCACAGGCAGACTGGCTAAATAAGTGCCTGTGACAACTGGTGATGCTTTCCAGCCTGATTGCCATCCATATTTTTGCCTGGAACATTCTAAATGCGTGGGTCTTCCAGATTTTCGTAACTGGTGCGAGTTGCAACAATAAACAATTATCTAGCTAGTGCTGCACGTCTTGGTCGTCTCGGTTCTTTGTTGGTCTATACCAAAATGTAATCAAAAAAAAAAAAAAAAAGCTGCTTGAAGCTCTGTACTTTTTTTACCTATTACGTCCAAGCTGATTACATTTTTTTGTGATTATATTTCTGTTACGTTACTAGAGCCTCGCACACAAACTTCCGAGTGTGCAATGCAAAATTAAAATGAGATACCCAGAAACCCGTTGCAGGTGCCCTGAAGCCGCAGACGCAAATTTTGAGGAATGTATTTAGAAAATTATTTGGAGGAGACCAAATACATTTGGTTGTATTTTGTATCTTGTGCTTAAATGCTTTTTTGGAAATGTAATTAGATTTGTAATTAAATACATTTTTGACGAAGTATTTTGTATTTGTATTTCGATACATATTTGCATGTATTTTGCCCATCCCTGGCCATGGGTATAAAAGTCTCTGGGACACCCTGAAGGGTGTGAAATTTCTTAGTCGGGAATCCACTAACCATGACGTCATGCGCGGGCCTTGTCTCGATGGAGCCGAGAGGGCAAGGACACCGCGTCAGGTCTCTCAATTAGCTGCATCGAATCGCCGAGAAGAAACAAGGGCCGTCCCAGCGGTGTCTTTTTTCGGCTAACATGCCGCGCGCGCGCGAGTGACTGGGATGGAGGAATCATTGGGGAAAAAAAGAAGGCGGCGACTAGAGGGGACAGCGTCTCGTCAGCGCCTGCTCCTGAGGCCGTAGCCCGGAGCCAGTAGGCCATTACCAAACAAGATCGGTCATAATAGCTCTTAGTGGGCCGGAGATGGCCTAGAGGAAAGTCTCGAAGGGTAGGGGGGGGAGGTGGGGGATATCGCTGTGGATCGAAGGATAGACGTCGGTAGGAAGAAAAAAAATAGGGAGTCCCGCCAGGCGCTGCTGACGACGTGACATTTACTGCGGTCGACTGGGCCAACGAGGTTCCTTGATTTACGAAGCGCACTCTCGGGGACTGGGACGACTCGCTTATCGCTGATGTATTGAATGTGCTGAGCATGTGAGCTCGCGGGTTTCTGTCCGTTGGAGCGCGCACTATTGTTGATCGGTTTGTTGTTGTGTCCCCTGTGTTTTGCGGATAGAGAGGACTGGAGGTTTGACCGTTGCATCACTTGCAGTTCGTTGCGCGTGGATGTCCGATTGAGGATAACATATATATGCTTAAGTAATGCTTGTTTTTTTTTTGTTTTTTTTTAGTGGGGGGGGGGGGGGATTTTGTCGTGCTTTGACTGAGCGTACTCACGAGGCGGTGAGCTGTTATTGAAGATACGAAGTTCACGCCGGAAGCGGAGATCCTAGAGCAGATTCCGTGTTGTATCCGGCTATAATGTTGTCTTTGATTGGGTCTGAAATTTTTGATGATGCCGCAGATTACAGGGTGTTATCTCCTATTGGGCGCGTTCAGCTGCGACGGAAATCACCATTTCGGTCCATTTAAATCTTCGAAGCTACCACACTACAGGGGGTCGTTCTAAACCAGTCGCTCCAAGATCACAATGGAGCATCCTCGTACTGCAAGCGTTCCTCGCCAATATAAGCGTCCTTGTCACTGTGTATGCAATCAACTAATCAATCATGCCCATCTACACGGATCTCTTACAGCTATATTGTTCTTCTTGCGTATTTCGAAACAGTAAACTTATTTTTCAGTGCCTCCAAGCACCGACACAGCTTGTGGTGGTGGTACGAGGACGCTTGTTTCGCCGGTATGTGGATAGCAAAATCTGGGTATACAAGAAACGTCTCCATAAAGCTACCCGTCACCAGTGAATTTAGATCGGCTTATAAAGAAAGAAGGGTCAAGGGGAAATTGCTCATGTCACGGACCAAGATGGCGACCATGCGGGGAGCTTGTCGCAACTTTTTCAGGATCCAGTGACCTCAATGCACTCAGTCCTGAGAAGGTGCGCGAGGAGTGAAAGGAGCGCGGTATTTCCGGATCGCTGACAACGTTCCGGTTCTGACAAAAAAACAACAACAACAAAAAACTAACAAAATGGCGAAGCTGCATGGGCTGCGGTGTCTGCGGTTTGCTCGCTTTTGTTATTGAAAAGTTCCGAAAGGTGAGAAGAATAACGCATTCAAATTTCGTTTCCAGCTCAGGTTCTTTTCGGAAAATGCCTCGGAGCGTATTTCGTTTGTTTCGGATATGCTAATAAACCGCTTAAATCGTTCATTTGACGCCGCGTTTTGATCGACGCGTTGCACGGAAACTCTTTGATTCTCGACAATAGACCTGCCCGCGCTGAATAGAGCAAGGCAGGGGATGAACGTGACTTCGGTGCGCAGTTGGAAACTCACGCAGAACGTGATCCCGATTAATGCTTTATTTACGTAGCTAAATCGGGGTGTATGCGAGTATGAGACGTTGGCTGACGCTCACTTCGGCCGACAAAACCTTGATCGCCAAAAACGGACGACTTCCAGCGTGTATACGAATACATTTTATAGAAAGTTCGTAAAGAAGGGCAGAACAAACGTATTGCCGTATAAAAGTATCGTAACCGGCGGCCTAGATTCGCCGAGCTCCATATTTTACGTGTGTTGACAACGTTGTAATTTTTTTTTTTAACAGAAGCAGTTTTTTCATTGTGTTGCGAAGTGCTCGATCGCTCTGGATCGCTTCGAACAGCAGCGCTAATGTCTACAGTTAGTAACTGTAGACATCAGCGTTGTCGAGACTTCTTCAATACCGGCGTCAAATAAAAGCGATCGTGCTGGGCGTCGTCTGCTTCCATTTTATTCGGAGACCGTCTGCCACAGGGGAGGATGCGTAAACTGGGTAGGAGGCGCTGAAAAGCCGCGCTTTTTTGCCGTTCAGTAGGCGCTTCGAGAACGCCGACTCGAGTTACTTGATAGCGACTGACCGATTTTTAGTAACAAAGTTTGTGTTCGTTTCTTTTGCTTACTTATTGCAGATGTCACCAGAGTACCGAGGCGACTGACCAAGCTTTATTGTTTTGTGTCGGTTTTGTCTTGCTTGGGTCTCAAATTCCATAAGAAACAAGCGTAATTGTTATCATCGAAATAATAGCAAATTTATGAATGACGCGCTTGGAGTTTGGACTTTCGGAGTTTTCATAGTTTTGCATACTTTTACGTGACGTCGCAACGTGGAACTCTTTCTTAGGAACAATTAATCGTGGAAAACAGTTTTCCTCTGAAGGTAACCGTTACCATCATGCGCTGCGTGATTCCCGAAAGATCACGAACCTTATTAACAACACTTGTGTTTTGAGGACCACGTTCTGTCCGCGCTTATACTCAGTTACTGCGTTACTATACGTACTCATCCATAACCTTTCTAACGTGGTATGGTTTTTTAATAGAAAAAAAAAATGATTATATTCACTTCCACGGGAGCTCCTGTGAAGCCTCATTCTTTCAAAAGAGCCGTGTGCTCCATATTTTATTTAATTTTGTTTAGAATTAATTTTCTCTTCCCCGGCGGTCAAATATGTGCTGCTTTCTCATTATTATCACTTAGCAAACAAAACAAAACAAGAAAATAAGTGGTACTAACTGAAGACATTGCTAAGCCAGCGTAAGAACGCCTGGAGAGAATGGCTTGCACGCGGGGGTATACGAAAGCCATAAAAGCCCGAGTGTCCTTTTTCGAACGGAGGCGTCACTTGTAGCCAGTTATCGGAGATCGTAAAGCTCGCACGCTGTCCGAGGTCTAATACAATGAAGCAATTCAGGGGTGCAGCTCAGAGGTAATGAGCTCCCAGAACTTGGTACAGGTAGCCGTAGCTTTTATATATATATAACGGCAAGGCTCGTTAACTTTTGTTGCAGACTTGTGTCTTTTGAGTGCTCGAGACAGGTCACAAAGAGTTGCGAGCGGTGTTGTGGTTACCTTGGGAAAGGAAGGAGCATTCGCGGGGTCCCGGCTGGATTAGCGATGAAAGGCTTTTTATGCGAACTGCGTCGATAATCCTCGTGGAGGCCACGACGAAGTCGCCGGGTCTCGACTCTTTGAGCTGTC
Source organism: Ixodes scapularis (assembly GCF_016920785.2). NCBI lineage: Eukaryota > Metazoa > Arthropoda > Arachnida > Ixodida > Ixodidae > Ixodes > Ixodes scapularis. The sequence goes on along the minus strand of NW_024609880.1, from coordinate 47,186,129 downwards.
CGAGTCTTTATCGTTATGGGAAAATGAACGGCGCGGACGTGATCGGTCGGCGCGTCAGCCCATCCGTATACATGGCTCGCACCTGACGTCATCGCGCCGTGTTGGTGGTCATTCCAAAACACTTGTTCTTGTTGAGAAAGAAAGATCGGTGGTGTGAAATGTGTGCTGTGACGGGAGCGGGCTGTAGGCAGCAAGGCCAGCGAATCGACAGATGATGTGACGTCAGGGAAAGCCATGTAGAGACGCTTTAAACACGCGCCGCCAGATTACAGCCGTCGTTGCTGGCTTTCTTTTATCTTTCCGAGGTACCGAGCCACTGAAACGGGCGTTGACGAGCCTCCACAAGGCCAATGGTGGGAAAAAGGACACGGTAGAATCTAAAATGGCAGTAACCTGGCCTGATATGATAATGATGAAGTGAAGTAACGGAATAAGAGGAAACAAAAACGGGAGGTCTGTAATGGCGGCGCCCATCATGCACACTTGCTTTAAAGCGTCGATATCTCTTGCACCGACGGACTAAGCCTCGTTCATGTTCCAACTTTCAAAGTTGTAAACGCAGCCATCGAAGCGCAAGGAGGTCAGATTCGCTGCTACGCGGGGCATTATTTCACACTTTAAAGATACTACGATCAACAGACGATAATTTACGTAGGGCTCGCTCTAATAATCACAGGCATGATAATTCACAATCTGCTCGAAACTCCTTCTGAAAAGAAAGACCGGCGAAACTGGACCTCTGGTGAAGGTTTATCGGGACTTGGAACGAATTTTGTGTTTTGAGTAAATAGAGAGTCTTAGTGGACCGTACGCTGCGGATTGCAGGCCCAGCGAGCCCGTGATCAATCCATGCTCCAAAGTGACGGCACAAACTCTCCCTAGCAAAGCAGAGCTTTTGCGTACGGGCAACTAAAAATGTTTATTAAAAATATTTTTAATTGCTCTTGTCGAGTAAAAAAAAAAAAAAACGAAAAGAAACCGACGTTGTGAAATGTCAGTGCAAACTACGCAAACATGGCTTGCGCTGATGTCACATCAGCAGCCATTATGGTGGCCTTGCAAATGAGCGTGCACAACCGGAGCGATGCGTAAATAACTATAATTTCGTGAAATACGAGCGATATGATAGCCTTACCTCACAATTCCACATAAGGAAGCATATTAATTTCCAAGCCAGCATATTAATTTCGAAGCCGATTTCACGATTCTCACGCCGCAATACCACCATCGCGGAAAGTTGCGAATACGCTTCGCAACACCAAGTTAATTTTTCTCGGCAAGAACAAATGGAAAGGAGCACCACACTCTAAAAAATGTCTGTGCGTATACTTTCACGCACAACACTTGGAGAGCCAATCAGCGCAACTTACAAAGGCAGCTCAGCGAATAGCAATGCCAAAACATATGTTTAGACCAAAAAACGCAGTCTGAGTTGTGACATTAAGCAATGCAAAACGTCAGGCTTGCATTGCTTAGACTGCGTTTTTTGGTCTAAACATATGTTTCGGCATCATCATTCGCTGAGCTGCCTCCGTAAGTCGCGGTGATTGGCTCTCCGAGTGTTGTGCGGGAAAGCAGACTCACGGGCTTTTTTTTAGAGTGCAGCAGGATGCGACTACGTCACGTGCAAGTCATGTATACAAGGAACAACGCCCTCCAACGAAAGGGCGCCACATGGCGTCATGTTTTGGCACCACTAGATAGCACACGAGCACGGTACAAGCTGCATGACGATGTAGCGGCTCGTCGGTTCATCCGAGACGTCCACACATGAGGAGATTGGCCTATCCTTTTTTGTTCTTTAATGACATCCCGTCCAATCACATTCATCCGCGTTTCCGAAGCTTGTTTTCTTTTGCCTCGGAACGCTACGGCAGAGGCAAGGGAGATCGATACAAGTGGAATCTTATCGGTATTGGCTGGATCGTAATGCGGCGGTAGGAGAAAACACATTAGGGCTAACCGGATGAAGAGAATTCGTCGGAGCCGCTTCTGGTGCTAGCGGCGTCCGGGCGGAACATGGGGCTCAATCTGGCACGTCCATCTCGGTAGTTTTAGGGGAGGTGACTCTTTATTTTATTATTCTCCACCTTTTTCTCTTTTTTTTTATTTCTAGTTTAATTTACTTCTGGACCAAGTTCGATATATCGCTGCTTCTGTGGATATCGAACATTCCAGCATGTCAAAGGATCACCGCCCGGTGCTCATAATGGCAGAGCCGAGTTGACGATCTCTCTCTTTCTTTTTTTATTGCTATTGCCTTTTTGTAAAACTTTTACTGGTTGCTCGGTTTTACTCATCGGCTCGTTCGTCGTTTGATTATCAATGTCCTGACAAACAGATTTTTTTTTCTTCTCACGTTGTTCTTTTGTTGTTTTTCCTTTGGGGGGGGGGGGGGGGGGGGGTTGAATGGTGGTGCGTTTTATTTACTTGAAGAATCACCTGTTAAAGGGCAACGTAAATGTAACCTCTTTGCGTTGCCTTTCCCCCCAAAACTCAGGATATGCAGCTCTTTTAAAATTAGAACATCGTTCGAGAAATCTTAATGATTCCTCCGCCGTTTTACAAAAAGAAAAAGAAAATTAAGTTCTGTTGGAAAGTACTATAAGTACAATTTACTTGCAGTCTAAGAAAGGCCTGCGCGTCTACTTCCGCGCGAAACACTCGAAGAGCCAATCTCTGCGATCTGTGAAATCAACTCAGCGAATGATGAGGCGGAACATCCGTTTAGAGCTAAAAATGAAGTCTGCGCTGTGGCATTACGCAATGCAAGCGCATTTCTTTTACTTTACTTGGAGTACACTCTCTGAGCATCTATTTGTACTTTACTAAAGTATTTTTTCTGGTACTTTCTAAGGGCAGTTTAACTCCTGACTTAAAGGGATACTGAACCAAGGAATTTAGTGTCCATAATAAGTGGCGCACGTTCTTTCCACGAGGCAGCAGCCGCCGATGTGCGCGAGCACACGCAACAAAAATTACGTCACAGACCTCCATTCGCGGTTAAGAGGACAGTGAAATGCATGGGCTTCGGACCAAAGAAGAATAAAGACAAGTTTTTCATATACACAGTGGTTGGTGTCTGGTGTAAAAGGTAAGCGATTAATTTGTCTAACAAGCACGTAGCTTTCACTTGTAGACATGAAAAGCCCGTCTTCATTCTCCTTTGGCCCGAAGCCCATGCATTTCACTGTCCTCTTAAGCGCGAATGGAGGTCTGTGACATCATTTTCGTTGCGTGTGCTCGCGCACACCGGCGGCTGCTGGCTCGGGGAAAGAACGTGCGCCACTTATTATGGGCACTAAATTCTTTGGTTCAGTATCCCTTTAAGAGTACATGCCCCAAATTTGAAAACAAAAATGGCGTATTAGCATGTGAAAAGCCGCTATCGTCTTTCGAGACGTCATCTGGTCATTTCGCTGAGTGAAGTAATGGCGGGTGTAAGACCGATAGAAATAACTGCCTTATAAGTTGATTGTGTTAAATAGTTCGTCAGCGAGAGTAAAACAGCTACCTGATGGCGACTTGACTTCATCAAATATTCGCCGCCATTTAAAAAAAAAACAAAAAAAACTGGTGCACCTCCGATAACCTCTAAAACAATGCATATAAGCTAAAAAAAAAAAAACTGCATAGGGGATGAAAGGGCACTATGAAAGATTGTGTTGAAATGTACTTGTACTTTACATTGAAAGAACATCTTATTTATAGAAATTTACGTCAAGTACATTGCACCAACTGTACTTACGACTTAACTTGAAGCACATTACCTCTCGTTTACTTTGTACTTTACTTCAAGGACTTGTTAGATGTACTTTACGCAACCCTGTAAGCAAGCAACACTATCTGCAAAATCAAGCTCAGGCACTGCACAACCTCAGAGGAGAAATTATACACCCGCAGCGCATCGTTGACAACAAAAAAAGAAAAGAAGGGCAAAACAATTAAGCACGAAGAAGTAGAAGCAGCTACTAAAGCATATTTGTAAAAACATAAGCTGCTTTATATTTGGCTAGCTGAATTCCCTAACCGATAAAAACCTATATACTTTCTTATTACCATGAAAACTATAAAAGTAACTTCAAAAGTAATTCACTACTTTTTAACATCAGTTAGTAATTTTCTCAATTTCTATTTGAGTAAATTCTACTCTACCCAAATTACTTTTGAGGTCAATACTCAGCAACTTAACTTAATTACTTTTTTTAGTAACTTGTACATGTCTGTGTGCGATCCAGCCGCATCGCGCGACTGCTTTACATCGCCGGTGTGTACGCGCCTTTACTGGTGGAGACTCGTCAGAGCCGGCTTCAAGCTGGCGTGAGTGGACGGTGCTTCAATCCACACGCATCCACGTTAGAAACTTCAAACTCTCTTAGAAGGCATATGGATTTGCTCCTAAAATGATGCTGAAATCTATCAGAAGCCATATTTCTCCGATTCTCCAAGCAGGAATGAACTCCGCGCGTGTTTACGAGAGCACTGTTGGCAAATATGGCAACGCGCAGAATTTGATAATTGGAATGGCCTGTAGGTGTCATAAAATCGATGTGATGGTTGTAAGTTAACTTATGATTGCTTACGCGCGCGTACGCGTTTGTGAGTTGTGTCGAAAATCATGAGCCATTCTATTCTTTGAAGGTGGATGACCAGCGAAGCTGTTTAGCAGACGACACAGACCCGCCCCGAGGAGCCGGAGGAAACTAGACAGTCGCGACGGGACCGCCACCTCGGGAGGGCGGAAGGAAAGAAAACTAGGGCACGCAAGCGCTTGGAACGACGACAAAGAGAGGGTGGTGCGAGCGTAGACATGGCCGACGCGGGTCGCACAGCGGCAAATCATTGAGAAACCTGTATTATCTACCTGAAAGACTACTGATCTTGAAAATGGTGCCTATTGATAACTATGCATGAGAGAAAGGTCGGCGTTTTTTAAACAATGATGTCAACCAGCGCCTAGTGCTGGTTTGCTACATTGTGAAATGAACGGAAGCGAAAATCATAAAAATAGAAGAGGGAAAGGTAAACAGAAAAAGATAGATAAACATACAAAACCAATTGATAACTAATCCATTGCTAAATTACCTAAGCATCAAGGAGAATGCAGGGAATGGTGTTTCACGCGTCGCACGTGCCGGCGTCTGCAGCAGTAACTGTTCTAAGCAAAAGCCTAAACGAATGGCATATTGCACGTGCGTTCGTCAACGCTTTATTACAGCGAAGGTGTTTATGACTAGAATTCCGAGGATTTTTCATGTGCGTTAACACAAACTCTACGCTCAGACCATCGCACGCGCCGCATGCGCAAGCCTTCCCCGCATAAAAGATTCGAAGTAAATAACCAAAATAAAGCGTTGACGAACGCGCGTGCAAGATGCCTTTTTTTTAGGTTTTTGCTTTAGAACAGTTACTATACTGCAGACGCTGGCACGTGCGGCGCGTGGAGCCCCATTCCTTGCATTCTCCTTGATGATTCGGTAATTTAGCAATAGGTCTATTCAGTAGATTAGTTATCAATAGGCACCATTTTCAAGACTAGTAGACTCTAAGGTAGATACTAATGCCCGTGTCCCACCAGAGCGACAGACAGAGACAAAAGACAGCGACAAGCCTCAAACCCATGAAGCATGCTCGCGATGGTACCTTTGGCAGGCGTTTAGTCGTTCGGTGCTCGCGAAGTGAGCACGAGCGATTGCAAGCCTGCCAAAGCCACCTTCGCGTGCATGATGCTCGTGTTCGAGCATATCCTCCTTTATTCTACAAAGCCTCTCAAATCGCGAAAGACTCTGGTTTGAGGCTTGTCGTTGTCTTTTGTTTCTGTATGTCGCTCTAGTGGGACACGGGCATAAAGGTTTCTCAAAGATTTGCCGCTGTGCGACCCGAGTCGGCCATGTCTACGTTCGCACCGCCCTCTCTTTGTCGTCGTTCCAACCGCTTGCGTGCCTAGTTTCCTTTCCTTCCGCTCTCCCGGGGTGGCGGTCCCGTCGCGCGTGTCTGCTTTCCGCCCTGTGGTGGTCCCGTCGCGCGTGTCTAGTTTCCTCCGGCTCCTCGGGGCGGCGATAGACATCCACGCGAAATAATGACCACCGATCAAGACAACAATGAATATGCGTGCGTAGCTTTCGTCACGATGACCAACGATCAAGACAATAAATGTGTTCATACCTTTGTTCAACATTCTGTGTCACATCTGTGTCGTGTGCTAAACAGCTTCGCTAGTCATCCACCTCCACAGAGTGGAATGGCTCATGATTTTTTTGGTTATTCACTTCGAATCCTTTTTACGGGTAAGGCGTGCGCGTGCGGGCGGTGCGAGCGTAGAGTTTTTAGTCACTGCACACAAACAATTCACGGAACCCTAGCCATAAACAGCTTCGCTGTAATAAGAGGGGGCGGGATGGGGGATCGGTGGCCGAGTGGTCTAGCACACACCAGCTCGGAGCACGTGGAGCGAAAGCTCACGCTGCAGAACCCAGGATACTGGGCTCAATCCCCGCCCCTGCCCGTTTCGATCTGGATGAGCATCGTACCGGCGTGCGGCCGTGTAGCACTACTGCGTGATGCATGTTAAATACCCCAGAGCGGTTGTACCGCACTGGCTAAATTGCTCATCTACAGCTGGGAGACTCGTCGCCCTTGGAGGCAGACCAAGTTCTATGCTGTATAAACATACACACAACCCAATTTTAGGGGCGAAGCTCCTTAGGGGCTAGCCATGTCCGTATGTCCGTCCGATGTCCGGCGTCGGGTGCTCCTGCTCACGAGCACGTGAGCACGTGCTCACGTGCTCGTGTATGGCAAAAAAAAAAACAAAAAAACCTCATCTCCACGTGGTGAATGATGTTGATTGGGGCGAAGCTCTGGTGATGCTTGTCTGCGTAGACGGGGAGCCGCAGCATGCCGAGCCTTTCGTTCGTTTTCATCCATGTCAGAAAGAGAATGTGTGGTATGGAACGTGGTTATATACACGTTTGCAAGAAAGGCTCCTGTGCGCTGCCATTTTGAACGATGCTGGCGCCCCGTACCGTTTCCGCCATGCTGGGGTGCGCCAGGGGCACGTCATTGGGGTGCGCGATGACAAGATGGTGCCGTTTGCTGCATCGCCGATGGCTTACGTTAGCGGCACACTTACTGTCTCGGAAAGCAGGAGGAGGTATCCACACAGAATCGTAGCGTCACATATTGTAGGATCGGAGCTGACTTTATAACGATCGTAGCCTCTGTTCCTGCATGTTGTGGAAGCCAGAGCTGCCGCGAGCGCAGCCATCGTTGATGCAAAGGCCATGCGACTTTTGGGGCATACTGAAGAGAACGCCTTGAGACTTTAGATATTTTTGAAAATTTTCGATTTGTTACCGCTTTAGGCATTTTATTTAAATTGTCCTTGCAATTTCGCTGTCGAAGACGACACGTGTACGTTTTATAATTATTTTTTAAAAGTTCTTTCTGCGCTCAGTGGTGTACTCTTCGGCGAGAGACGCTTGGCAACATTGTACGACAACCAGCGAACGTCCTGGCTGGAGAGTAGGTCCGCCTCACCTTGGCGCGCGGTTCGAGTTTAAGCCGGGATCCCACTTGAAAAGGTGTATACGCATTTGAGCATTTGACCGCAGCGTGACATAGATGAAAACGAACGAAAGGCTCGGCATGCTGCGGCTCACCGTCTACGCAGACAAGCACCACCAGAGCTTCGCCCCAGTCAACATCATTCACCGCGTGGAGATGCGGTAATTTTTTTTTAAGAGGGGGCGGGATATAAATTGAGTAAGCCCTCTTCATTCTTTCTTTCTTTCATTCTTTTTTCCTTTTTTTTTTTTTTTTTTGGTCTGCGTCAGTTTGGTACGAGTAATTTTGTGAAATAGGTATAGGACTGCACAAGCTTTCATTCGCTGATGAGCAGCGATCGCCATCTCAGATGAGCACGACCATGATGTCTCTTTCTCGGCGAAGAGAGAAGGAGAGTGGTGAGCCCATAGATGCGGCTTTATTGGCGACGTGAGCGATCGAAAGCGTCGCTGTGGTCGGCCCACCACAATGGCCGAATGCTGACTCTGCCGTCAGCAAAAGATTTCGAATCGACGCAAATAAGAGGAATGTAAGAACTTCAATTTTGATGGTGTGGGCAGTGTTATTTTGAGAGCGCCATGATTTCAGGCTTTCGCGATGCTCATTAAAAACACCACTGAACTTGTTCTTCACAATGTAATGACATCACGAAAGGTAACCAAACGAGGGCACCACCGAAACATCTCGCCGCTAATAGGGGGTATCGCTGGCTGCCATATTTGAGTGCTCTGTTCACAGCGCACGCTCAGAACCAGCTCGCTTTTATAGGCTGCAAAGACCGACAGTCCCGATGGTGTGTAATGCACGTTGCAAAACCACTTTTGAAGCAATTGCTTTCAGCATGCGCTTAATCGAAGAGCACACAGCTTTGGCCACCAAATATCTGCTTGCTTGCTTTGATCTCTATACGGAGTATTCACTGGACGCCATATTTCTGGGTGCTGTTTAGAGCGCATGCTCAGAACAAGCTCACATCAATAGGCTGCTAAGACCGGCACTCTTGATGGTGCGGAATGCACGTTCCAAAAGAACTGTGGAAGCTCGCCGTCAGCACGCGTTCAGCATTCGCGCACACAGCTATGGCCGCCAGTGAATACTCCCTATTGGAGTTTAAAGGAGCTGTGCAACGATATTCAATTGGAATGTTTTTCTCTCTACACGAGCTTACTGGCACACCTGGGACTCAAGGATACTCACACGCAACGCCATTGGCCAAGAAACTCCTTTGTTGCGGTGTAATTTCAAGGACAAAAGCGATCATTTTCATTCAATCTCTCCTTTGCAAAATTTGATGACGTAACTCGGGGATCGCAGTACACCCAAGTGACGATATTTGAATGCAGTTCATAGATTGGACCCGAGCATTGCGTGGGCACTCGACTTGGGCTCGTGACAATTGCTAGCTCGAGAAGCATTCGGGTTGTGACCCGTATCCAATCGCTGCAACGACGACAACAGCCGAGCCATAACAATGTCTGGAACTCAGCGCGTGTCCTGCGCCTTGCCAACCCCAGCGCGTGGCTATGATCAACACTGGCGGCATATAATCGGCTCCAGATCACGTGGCCGCTTGTTCTGGATGCGAGTTGAGGGGGTGAACGCTGCTCGTTTTTCTTAAATTTTTTTCTGGGACTTCTATTGCGTGGGGTGAAAAACGAACGCGTGTTTCATAGGTCATTAACGTTAGGGATTCGTTTTAAGCGGTATTTGTGCACAGTACAAAAATTGTTGCACAGCTCCTTTAATGACATTCGTAGGCTTTATGTTCCTGCTTATTGTGCTTTTGTGGTTGCCTCACGCGGGGTTCAGGAAGCTCGAAGGAGGATTTCCCGTTCTCTGTTCTGGGGACACGGCCTCGAGTGACAACGCGCGCGTAAACGTTGTTCCGCATAAAAAAAAAAAAAAAAGTCAGGCATGTGATTTCCCAATAAAACATTACATCGCTCACAAAAAAAAAAAAAATAAAAAAAAGGAAACACCCAGAACCAATAGAAAAGCAATATCAGGATTATACAGCTGGGTCGTTTGATCTAACATTGCAGGCGAATTCGAGTGAATTCGGGATTAAATCTAGCCTTTCTTATTGATAAAATCAAACGTCCTGATTCTCCGGATTGCAGAAACATTATTTTACATTAAAAAATATTGTGTAGATGTGTTTTTTATACCTATAGATCTTGATTAGCGAATTGTTTGGGAATTTTCACAAAACAATGGTGCCATGTTGAATTCAATTTTTGCGATATCCTGAAGGTGTGTTATACCCATTGGATCACCATCGTTCATACAACGAATGTACGCTTTGCCGAGGATGATCGGGAAAACAATACCCACTTGTGCAAATCGGAAAAAAAAAATCTCTCTCTTTATATATATATATATATATAGCCGACCCTGCGGGTCCAGTCTCATTTTGTACCCACTTTATTTCCACAGGGGCCTTCGCTCGATTAAAAATTATGCCTCAATGCAAACCACATAAATATCTTCCCCGAGTGGGACACCGAGTTTAGCTTCAGTCTCGGGAAATGTTGACTGAACGATAAACGAACGACCCTCTCGAAAATAAACTCGCACGGCCCAAATGGCCACCGCACGCCGAATGCCAACCTCGCCGCCTTAATATCATTACGGTTCACCTTCTGACAACAGAGAAGGCTACCGCGGAGAAAGAGCCAATCAGGTGTCAGAAACGTCATCACGTGATTGCGTTTTGGACGCGTCTTTTGGCTGGTAGAACCGGCGAGATTCCAGAAAGAATTCGCAGCGGCTTCTCTTGTGCGGCGTTCGTTCAAGCCCCGGCTGTACTTGGGAAGGAGAGGCGACGCTTGCGTGAGATAAATGGCGGGGCGTGAAGCTCCGCAAGAAAAATTTCGAGCGGAGAAGACGCCCGTGAGACGTACCGAGATTATAACGTCCGTTTGCTCCCCAAATTTATTACCGAAATCCTTATTTCTGAGTATTTTCTTTATAATTGTTTTTTCCGAGGGTTTTATCTTCCCGGGAGGTGTATATACGAAGGCAGCCCCGGTTTATTGATTCACGGATTTGGAGCGCGCGCTTTTAAAGTGGCTCTGGCGCGCAGATTGAAGGGAGATTTGTAAGGCGAATAAAAAGGCGAAAACGAAATGAGCGAAAGGACGAATTTATTCTTTAATTACGGGGCTGCTCATAATTGGAAGGCATTAAGGTGCGCGCGGCGCGTTCACTCGCGCTTTCGAGTTTTGCTCGGCTTTCTGTCTGCTTTCTGCTGGAGAGGAGAAAGAGCGGAGGGAGGGGGGGGGGGGGGGGGGGGAAGGAGGAGCCAGATCCTTTTATGAGGGCGCCGAATTTGACTCTCAAATTAAGCACGGGGCAAAGCGTTCAAGTTGGCGTGCAGGAAAATCAAAACGATTAGAAAAAAAAAAAAGAGAAAGAGCGCGGTTTAGAGCGTAATGAGCGGTTGTTCGGAAATATGCTCGCGCATTTTTGTTTTACGATTATAAGCGTTTATTTTTTTATGTGCGTTTGTGCGTTTCGATGTTGTCACTGAGGTGACGGGTGACATCTGTAGTGCATTTTGCATTTTGAGGCCGAGTCATGTTATGAGAGAGAGGGTATTTCGGAGAGGCCGGGGACGGGGTTTTTGCATGGAAGTGGATTTGACGGCTGAGAACTTTTTAAGAGGTTTGAGCCGATATAAATTTGGTGGGTAGTTGAACTATTGGAGGATGTTTTTCTTTTTCTTCTTTTTTGTTTGTTTTTGTCTTGATAATTACTTCGAAGTGCGCAGGTACTCGGTTCTTTTTTTATTCGACACGGGAGAGAAGCACCTGCATCGCACCATGTGAGAACACGCCGCTTTATGGTCCATTCACACGATGGACCGATCAGCGGACGGTTTGATCACGTGACGACATGTCCGCGGTTCGTCTGTTTCCCAAGCGTATCCACACGAGAGAAGCGACGAGCAGACGCCAGCGAGGACGGACCGAACCCGTTCGCCACCCCACAGTGCCGCGAAACTCCAACATCGCACCGTGGCACCGTTGTCCGAGAGAGAAATTGACGTTTTCTACCGCGATAAATAATCGGACGCCGCTGTTACGTATAGATCAAGACAGAATTTCGTGACAGGCTTCGCGCAAAGCGATGACAGCGACAGGCATGGTCGTGCCCGGGAAAACTTCTGTGTAAAAGCGACGAAGTTCTGGGCTCGCAAAGGGGCGTTTGGAGATGCCTTCACGCACTCCGCGCTGGTGCACAATACTTAACACCACAGCTACAAGAAAGGAGCGAAAGCTCGCGCTGGCAGAACCCAGGGATCCTGGGTTCGAGCCCCACCCCTGCCCGTTTCGATTTGAATGAGCGTCGTACCGGCGTGCGGTCGTGTACCATTGCTGCGTGGTGCACGTTAAAGACCCCTGGCTAGCGGTTGTACTGCACTGGCTAAATTTATAATCTACAGCTGAGAGGCGAGTCGCCCGTTGGGGCAGACTAAGTTAAGGCTGTATACACATAGTCACAATTTTTTTTTTCTTTTTAACGCAGCTTTTTTTGGTGAAATATCTTTTGCGACGTCTACGTGGCCCCGACGTCGATACTCGGCGCTCCGCTGCATCGTTGGCGTCATCGTCGGCGAGACGCGGAAGCCATTTGGCGGCGCGGCTTCGTCCGCGCACAACGGAGAACCGCTGCAGGAAGCGCACGGCGCGTGCACGAGGAAACGCAAAGTCGGCCGTTTCTTTCTCTCACCCTCGTCGGGGCGATGGCCTCGGCATCGCATGCCAGCCCGAACTGCGTCCCTCCCCCACGACTGTTGGTCGGGCCGCTGCCGACGTTGCAGCCGTTGGTTTAGAACAACCACATGGGCGGTGTCGGCGCCTTTGGCGGTCGGCCGAATATACAGTGTTGCAGACTCGCCGAGCCAGCTGTGAAGTGTCTCGAGAGTTATGTTCCTCTATCTTCAGATAACTTTGCATATGCCTTGCATTTTGGGATCTAACGCGCGTGTTAGGAGAGTAAAATTTTAATTGTAAAAAGTTGTATTTTTCGCCAACAATGTGGGAAGAAATTAAAGCGATACCTGTAACACGGTCGCGCAATGCGGGTGGAATGGCGCCGTCACGTACCTGAGGACGGAGGTGCGACGTGGCTGATTCTCATAGCCGTCATGGTTAACCTGGATGCCACTGACAACTGCCACCAGTGATCCGTGAAGTGGGTAAACGCGGTTGAAGTTTCTAAAACCATCCAACATGACGAGTATCAACTGGATACTGCCAAAGGGGGATTTCGCATTACCCGAGGAATGTTTGAAAAAAAAAAAAAAAAAACTCTCTGTTTAATGGGATACTTCAATGAAATTTGAAATATGCCCGTTGTGTTCAGAAAGAGGCTGAATATGATCCACAATATCCGTAAATGACAATTGTACGTTTGTATTTTGAGCCTGTTGGCTGCATTTTTCGTTATAAACTGCCCACTCTGGCAAGCGCTCGGTGAGCAGCCAGTGGAGAGCATGTGACATCTGGCGCAATCGTGACGTAGATTTTCTCAGGACGAGAAAAACTGCGGCGAGGCTGACGTCGACAGGATGCCCTATCCGTTCCAGCCACCGAAGCTGCCGAAGCGCGCCAGCAATCGGTCCACCGCAACTAACCCCAAAGCTGCTTTTGTATGAATTTTGCGTGACAGATTAATCTTCTATAATCTTTCAGAGAGACAATAGTGACGTCTGGGACACACAAAAGAGAGTCCCGGTGGGAAGTCTCCTTCTCCTGTTCTTTCGTGGTGACCGGAGATCTAGCGGGATGGTATCAGTTTCAACGCATCAGGCACGTATCCAGGGGGGGGGGGGGGGGGGGGGGGTAAGCACGCTAAAAAGGGCCCGACCGAGTGAACCTGCATCATCAATTGAGACAGATGGAGTGTCAGCTCCACACCTCTCCGACCACACATACGATGGACCCCGAAGCCCGTCAGTCTTAAAGCGAAGACTGATGTCTGCCATAAAAGTGCTTTGGGCAAAGACAAAGAAGCTTAAAACACTACAGAAAAAGTCCGCCAGGCTTCAGAAGAGTGAAACATCAATGGAGGCAGTTCTGGAGAAGCTTTAAAAATCAGCTTGTGTCTAAGGATGGAGCAGTGGTGCTAAGGAACAGAATGTCTGGTGTACCACTGGAGCTGGACCTGAGAGCAATCAGGTAAACTAACGAAGGAGAAGTATCCGCCCGCCTATGGATGTTCGCATTGACTCTCCAGTTCTACTCGACAAAAGCATACCAGTATGTACGAGAGACGTTCGCCTTGGCCCTTCCACACCAGTGTACCCTGCGAACCTGGTATTCAGCCATCAACGGTGAGCCCGGCTTCACCCAGGAAGCATTCGAAGCACTGAAAAGAAAAGTGGAGGAAGCAAAGACGAGCAAAAAGTAAGTAGTGTGCAGCTTAATGATTGACGAAATGGCAATCAGGAAGCACTTTGATTGGGATGGAGAGCGCTACAGGGGGCTTTGTAGACAGGGGCACCGGTGTGGACGACGACAGCCAGCCAGTTGCAACTGAAGCTCTTGCTTTCCTCGTGGCTGCCCTCGACGCGAGCTGGAAGGTGCCATGCGCATACTTCTTGAGCAACAGTTTGACTGGCCCCGAGCGAGCAAACATAGTGAAAGTCTACCTGCAGAAACTACACGACATAGGAGCCTTGATACCAGCCCTCGTCTGCGATGGTCTTCGTGCTAACATCGACATGTTTGAGGCACTTGGCGCTCACATGAGGCCACCGATAGTTTCCTGTTTTGGGCATCCGTCCAATCAGACTTCAAACTTCACATCATCCTTGACGCATACCATATGCTGAAACTTCTTCGAAACACAATGGCAACGCTGAAGGTCCTCAAGGTGGTGAGGGTCGAGAAATCAAGTGGGCCTACCTGACCGCATTGCACGATTTGCAAGAAAGAGAGGGCCTCCGAGCTGTAATTGAGCTAAGGTCTGCTCATGTCAAGGGGGGAAGCCAGAAAAGGAAAGTGTCGGGTGCACTGCAAACGATCAGCGCTAGTGTTGCAGACGCCCTCACGTTCTGCAACGAAGACCTGAGGCTGCCCCATTTTGCTGGCCCCACTGTTAGCTCATTTAAGAAGATCGACAGGCTTTTTGACACCTGAATTCAAGGAACCCCGATGCAATGAACTTCAAGGCACCTATCACTGTCAGGCACAACACAAAGTACCGCTGGAAAGATTTTTTTTTTGCGAGATGCTGGCCTAGATCACAAGCCTAATAGACAATGATGGCAAGCCCTTGCTGATGACAAACAGAAAGAAAGCCTTTTTGGGTTTCCTGGTTGCTATGGAGAGTGTGGAGAGCCTGTGCGAGTGCCTCCTTGGTAGACCAACTTCACTTATGAGGTACCTGCTTACGTACAAGCTCTCCCAGGATCAGCTGGAGCTGCTCTTCTGTGCCATCCGCAGCAAGGGGGGGGGGGGGGGGGTGGAACAACAACCCCACCTCAGGGCAGTTCAAGGGGGCCTACAAACGGATGCTTGTCCAGCTCGAGATTGAGGTTGGCACAGCGGGCAACCTCAAGAGCCAAGATAACACCGTCTTCATGACAGTGACAGGGGCAGGCAGCTGACAGCAAATATGGATGAGCTGGACTTGCACAAGGCAACGAGACTCAACCCGGTTTACCAGTCACTCCCACAAGCCGACGACGACCATGACTCACTCTTTTTGTATGTCGAAAACGTGGTATGCTACATCTCGGGCTGTATCGTTAGGATGGTATCTGGTACGAAAGAATACCAACTGCCCTGACTGCGTTGAAGCACTGGAAGACACACAAGTGAACCAACCCAAGTGGCAAAATGTCAACACTCCTCAGACAAAAAAACAACAACAACAACAAACAAACAAAAAACGTGGAGGTTTAGTTTTATCTTGAAACAGTGTCATTACCATATGCTCAGAAACAAAAAAGTGCCTCAGAAGGATGCTTGCTGCAACGAGAGGCCAACTGCCCAAGGGTCAAAAGTTGTCACTGACCATGACGAATGCTGTCCTATACGACATTACAACGGGCAACATGAACTTGTTCCCATTACTGTAAGAGCATCAGCTCGACTCATCAATCTTTGATGATCACGTCAGCAAGCTAATCAAATGGATCTCTGAATGCTACTCAAAAATCAGATTCCACCACCTTGCAAAAAAGGCAGCTGAAAAAGTCAAAGGAGCAATCATCGGCAAGAAGTCACATTTGAAGATTAGAGTTCTTAACCAGTACGATGCGTTTCAAGTGTAAAATTGCAGAACAGGACACTGGTTGACGGGGTAAACCGAGCGAACACGACACCAAAACTGAGCAAATCTCTTAGCCGCTCCGACTGGCTTCTCCAGCTGACATTGACACCATAACACGACAGAGGATAGAAACATATTTTTTCTAAAGTTTCACACGACCCCTTTTAACCACGCGTCACAAGATAGTTCTCGCGATTACTAGAAAACACCATTAAGGTTTTATCGTCGAAAACCTTCTACGAATTAAATAAAGTCCACTTGCACAGATTTTCCCCATCGAGTCCCATGCGTTTGGTGGTGTCAATCAATGGCCGCCGGTGGAGACATTCCACCCCAGCTGCCGAGGCCGCGGTCCGCGATCCAGCCTACTACAGTAAAGATCAGTGGTGGCGTTAGCGAATAAAAAGTGAAAGCCGTTTACAACTCCCTGTAACACCGAATTAGAGCGCAGCTCTTGAGGAGGAGGAGGGAAGGGTACTGGGGGGGTGAAGTGACCTGGGGGGGGGGGGGGGGTCACGTGACCTTGGGGGGTCACGTGACGATGCCGATGATGTCATCAGTGACGTCACTGATGACGTCATCAGTGACGATGACGATGCGGACTCCGATGATGTCGTCAGCGATGATGACGATGACGATGCGGATGTCGGTGACGTCATCAGTGACGTCACTGATGACGTCATCTGTATTGATGACGATGACGATGCGGATGCCGGTGACGTCATCAATTACGTCGCTGATGACGTCATCAGTGATGATGACGATGACGATGCGGATGCCGGTGACGTCATCAGTGACGATGACGTCATCGGGGAGGTCACGTGACCTCGGCGGGGGTCACGTGACCCTGGGGGTGGTCACGTGACCTGGGGGTGCCACATGACCTCAGGGGGGGTCACGTGACTTCGGGTGTCACGTGACCTTGGGGGTCACGTGGCCTCTGGGGGTCACGTGACCTTGGGGTGACCTTGGGGGTCACGTGACCTTGGGATGACCTTGGGGGCCACGTGACCTTGGAATGACCTTGGTTACGCCGACGGCGACGCCAACGGCGACGCCGACGGCGACGCCGACGCCGCTCAAGCCGGGAACGGGCCCCTAAGAGCTGCGCTCTAAAAACAGGGGGGGACGCGACGCGGCTCACCGTGGTGGCGGACATTAGAAAACCGCTTACGTTGCCAGCATAGGTCTTGCAGCGAAGAAGTTGCTGCCATGTACGGCGGACTGAGTGTTACTTGCTTTTCTTTCGGGAAAGAGGATGTATTGTTGTGTTACATAAGTCCGCCTGCATACAAACAACTAGGTTTAATTATATTTGTCTTGTTTACTCGGTTAGAAACCCCAAAAAACGGGCTTTCGACAACTTATTGCTTCTGTCATTTCGGAGTACGCAAGGCAGTTATCGCGCTGATCTGGTTTCGGTTTTGGAGACCGTGATCCCCGTGAACCCAGCACAAACCGTGAACGTTCCAGCTCTTCGTCATGACACTGTATTGCAGAGAGCAGGGTAAAATACAACCACACGGCCCACCGGAGAAAACGCACTGTTATCGCAAATCTTGGCTTGTGATTGCGCCTTTGTAGATCATCTTATCCCCCCCCCCCCCTTTTTTTTCCTATTAGTTTGGGTGTTGCAGGCCGTCTGGTATGAGCCTTCGGCCTATCTACCGCACCCCCGTCTCTCCTGAGCCGAAATAAATGAAATGCAATGCTGGAGAGACGGAAACGACGGGCATAGCAAAATCGTCTGCATATCCCCCATACTTCGTAAAAGCAGTTCTCCAGTCACCCTGCGAAAAGCGCGAAACAATGAGTCCCCACCGTCCTGACTTCCCAGACTTTTACCTGCTTTAGAGCAGTTTGTACCTGCTAGTAGGTATGTCTACTGAAACTGCAACTGTAAACTAGGGGCAATGCCTGAGAGAAAAGAGGCAAAGTTGAGAAAGCATGCTCGCTCTCTCCAAGTTCTGAACTCTCAAGTGATTGTACCATAACAAATGCGCCAACGCCTCTTCCCAAAATAAAGAAAAAGCACAGCGTTCACTGCGTAAAAAATGGTCTCAGTTCATGCATCTGTGTGCACGTAGGAATTCTTGCCCAAATTTATTCACACCGCCTGATGAGCGCAAGAAACTCACACGAGATTTAGAGGAAAATATCGGTGGTGACCTAAGTTTCTTATAGCCTAAAAAAACACGTCTTTGGTACAGTTTTTTTTTACTAACTTTACTGGAAGCGTAATTCTAAAACAACAATGCAGGTTTAAATGTGACCATTTTCAAGACTGGTTCGAACCCGTCTAGCTCAGTCAAAACGTCTAGAAGCAGGACAAATCTATTTATGTGTCGCCACGTCAATATTTATATAACCACCCTAAGATTTTAATCACAATGTTAGACGAAGTGATAATGTAACGCAGTGTTATTTGCTAATTTTTTGTCCTTTCAGCTAACTCAAATAGAGTGTATCAATGGGCCATCCCATTTAATAAGACAGTGTTTATTTCGTTATCTCATTCATTTGAATAACGATTTTCGTACCTTTTTGCAAACATAACACTTGTCCCAAGAAGACCTCAATATATGTTCTATACTTCGTTTCACCTTATGTGCGAGCGAAGGCAAAGCTGGAAGCGCGAGCACGAAAGCTCCGCGCGTCCAGGCTTTGCTCGAGCGCGCGAGCTGGGCAGAAACGCAAAAAGCGCTGGTCTCGCGCTTCTAGCTTTCGCTTCGCTCGCAGATAAAATGAAACGAAGTATAATGCTAACCAAGCGCAATAAAAATGAATAAAAACAATAAAAAGGCGCACTGATTTGATCATAACTATTGCACGACATATATTATATCGAGTCGGCTATGGCAAACTCTCGTTCAATGACCTCGGCGAAAAAGAAAAAAAAAAATCGGCTTTGACGTACGATTTTTCGAGTCCATCGAACATCTGCAATGCGTTACCACAGTACCTTAAAATGTGGGCCAGGTTGCGTGTCTTTATCCTCACAATTTTCTATATTTACTGACAGCTTGAAAACCGCAGGGCATGGCATATTCCGAGCTCGTTATTGTATTGTATTGTACATTATTACATTATTATCGCTTTTCGTCGACTACTGTTTAATTAATACTGAAACTACAAACGGCTCGCATGTTGGCAAGCTTCAGACTGATACGTCAAAGTCAAAGCCGATTTTTTTTTTCTTTTTCGCTGAGGTAATTGAACGAGAGTTTGCCATAGCCGACTCGATGTAATATATGTCGTGCAATAGTTATGATCAAATCAATTATGAAACATACAACTTAACAAAAAAAAATGAAAGAAAGTATAATGGTTGTCCTGTAATCATACTTCTGTACCATCCTGTTATCTTAACAACGTTCATTTGTTTTTTTGTTTCTGCGTATAAATGTTAGGGCGTCACGTTACTTGTAATACCTCCTGCAAAATGGACGTTGAATAACGCACTTCACATGTTGCGTTAAGTAAGACGAAATATTTTTCTTACACTATCATTCTTAAAATTAACCTTGTGGAATGACTCGATCGCCTCAAATTTGGATACTTCTTCTATCTGGAACACCAGTAACTCTTATTTAATCGACGCTCTCAAGGCAGCACAAAACCGGTCAGCTCGTTTCATTCTCGGGAAGTATCGTCGCACCGCTAGCGTAACTTACATGAAAGCTAATTTATCTCTGCCTAACCTTTTTTTTTTTTCATCGTAAAACTTCCCGTTTATGTATTTTTAATAAGATATAACATACAAACCCGCATTTACACCAAAGACTTTTCACTCCAGCACTTTATATTTCACCCCGCATTGACCATCTGACCAAAGTGGGCGTTCCGAGTTGGAAGACTAACGTTTACCATTTTTTACCACCTGAGACTGGGTGGAAGAAACACGACGACGTCTCAAACACAGCTAACCACTTTATTCAGTGCTCCCTCCTTTTATACATCCTGACCCAACACCGCCACCAAAAAAACATTTCAAACAAAGGCACCAATGGGTCACGCCTTAACTTCGCAGCCACAAAGTTCTTACAAAAAAAAAAAAAAAAAAAATTACGAACCACTTTGAGTTAACAAACGGTAAACACACAACGAAACATCGGCCGAAGGGGACATTCTCGACCTCGCAGCTACAAACGAACAAACGAACTACACGGAACCGACTGCAGTACGAACCCATCAACCTGTAACACCTTTTTTTTTATTTTTTTTTATTTACGTACGGATACACCCGGACACGAACATGACAACGAAAAACACAGGACCTGTTCAAATCGTATTCGCAGAAAAGCTTTCGCCCTATCACTAAAAAGCATAGACGCCTGGCTTATGCAGTTGCCGATCGACCTAATTTTCACTGTCTCTTTTACAACCCAAAAATGGTAAACTTACACCAGCTCGCCTGCTCCCTAACTGTTTTTTTATTAAGACTAACGTATTTTACCATTCATTCGTCCCCAAAACGCCTTTAGAATGGAACCACCATCGTGATTTTATTAAATTCATTGTTAGCGATGAATTGTTTAAAACCGCTATTGACACCCTTTATTGTTTTGAGCCGCCATTAATGATGTGTAAGATTACTGTCTTTTGTTTTTATTGTTATCTTTGTTGTTCCCATTCTCCTCTATAAGGCGGGAGGCCCTGAGGGTCTGCAAATAGATAGGTAATTAAATACACCAGCCAATAAGAGAGAGGAACAACTAATTAAGAAGTAAGACACTAAAACATATTAAGCTTGCAGTGAGTGTAGCGCGTTGAAGGTGCCGCTGAGGTTCCGATTAGGTGAAGCGCCGGGCCAAAGGATTCCCAGTTGGCGGGCTCAAATCCCTGCAGCATAATCGGAAAGCCTTGTGAACAAAGTGAACAGGCCAGTTTTGGCACACCGATGGCCGCGTTTCCACGTGCGCGACGTCGTCAGGTTTACGGGTGAGAGAAAAGGGAGGGGGGAGGGGGGGGGGGGGGGAAGCGGAGTTTAGATAAACACACCTTAATTACTCGCGTGCTAGCTTTTAGCCTCCTCTAAGATTTTCTTAGTTCTTATTAGCTAAGCAGATGTGGAAGTCGGATAAACAGTAGCGTGTCAATCACTGAGGTGCGTTTACCCAAGCCTCGCTCTCCCCCGTACACCAAACGACGTGACGTTCTCCACAACGCGCCAATCAGAGTGGCGTGAATTGCTCGTTCAATTACTCTACAAGCTTTTCCGAGTACGCACCCCGGTCGATGAGCCCACAATTTGCGGACTATTATTCTATTTGCTCAAATAATAAACACAGTGGTTTATTAACAAAGCCCACGCGTCATCTTCCCAGCACAGCAGAAATCTAGTCAATCATAGCGGTCTACACCAGAAACGTAGCGAATAATGAGGTTGACAAAACGAGGTCCACGAAAATGCTATCTGCACAGATTGCATTTTCGTAGACGGTCTTTAGTCCTTTGGTGGGTAGTGCTATATGCCGCTCGTTCGTGTAAAATCCGCTCTTTCAAAGCGTGAAAAGGATTTCCCACATCTGCTTGCAGAAACCATTTCTTGTATTTACCTCGCACCTTTGGTTTAGTACTCAGTATTCGACACCGAGTTGGTGTAAGCCACCAGATACTGGCAAATAGGTAACTTTGCTCAACGTAATCGCTGTGCCGCCTGGTAAATTCCACCTGGTTACACGAACCGATTGCAAGGACAACGTAAAATAATTAAAAGTAGTTGTTTGTTTGTTTAGACGGCGGAAAATGATTAATCTCCAATTTGTGTTTTATGTCTCCCCTGTGGACCAGAATATAACCAGCACGGTACTACTGCTAGCCTGTATTCTTTAACGCGAGTCATGAAACAGCGACACACAACCGTACCCCTGTACGAAACACACACAAAAAACGAAACGGACAGGGATGGGGATTGAGCCCAGGATTCCTGGTTTGTGCAGAGTAAGTTTATGCTCCACGCATTCTGAGCTTCCGTTCGTTGCCGCACTCGGTCACGGAGCCGTCCAGTGACGGTTTTCAGTATAGTATTGAAAATACGGGTGTGTGTCGAAGTACCCAAAACGTACCACCTACGTTAATTAAGGCAACATGAAGTTGAGTTATGTTACACGCCCAGCTTATATCTGAACCATTCCGAGCCGTGCAAGAATAATGGAAGTGAGGGCTGTAGGGCTAACTGCATTAGTGTCGTCCTGACTACGTGGACCGGGCCGGCATTGTTTTCGAACGTCAAATTACGGGGAACCTCAGACACAGTTTTTTTTATTCAGATGAAATTCATTGAGATGTAAACCTGAAAATTCTTTTAGAGTTGGATATTATACATACTACACGGTGTACCGGAAAAACAAAAGTACGTTTTTAAATCATAAAAAAAATGAGGGTGGTATCATAAGGTGTTCACCGAGTTAGTAATTCTGAGTTCACCGAGAAAAAGAAGGGTCGCTTTTGTTGCTCTATCTGAAGTACTCTGAATGTTAAAGGTACTTTCAAGGATCTGGCGCATTTTTATTTCAAGCACGATCTACGGACTTCGTCGTTTCCAATCGACCCTGCAGAAAAGCCTCGGTTTTAAGATGCCCGCGTCATCTGGACGCCAGTAACATTTACGAGACTTTAATCATGCAATGGAAGAGCTGCAACGTACGCCAGTACAGGTTCGGTTGATTTCGCAGGCGGAAAAATATACAGCTAGGAGATAAATATTTTTATTCGTTTATGCTTTGCTTTCTATGTGAAATTCTAACCGACAATGATCTGCTTAGCATGGTAATCTCGGTCGTCTTTGGTAGGTAGTTGCAGGGCGTTGTCGACCATAGTCATTAGAGAATTTCAGAGAACGGATTTTGCGCATCCGACACTGCACGATAAGCCCTCTGCTACGCACTGCGCATGCGCGAGTCTCCTGCGATAGCACATGCGCAGTTCGTACCGGAGGGCCCATCGTACCGTGTGCGATTTGCAAAAACGGTTCCCTAAAATCATCTCAGGTTAAATAAAACTCAGGCATTGAACATTGAAAATGTAGAGAAGAGGTTAATACGCATTGTGTATGATCGATACTCTCATCGTCGCTTCTATTTTGATTATCAATTTCTTCTTAGGAAAGTTTCGTTGATAAACTTGTCCGATAGAAGAGCGGAACGTGACTTAGTCTTTTTTCATAAGTTAGTAAACGGTGTATCTGATTGTGGCTCGCTTTTAAGTGATGTTAATTTACATGTTCCCTCCCGACCCACTAGAAATCATTGTACTTTTTTCATTAATACTGTCTGTGATCTCTCCCTTTTATCACGCTGCCAACTGCTTTTTAACCGCATCAACAATGCTGAAGTGGATATATTTAGCGACTCTCGGGTGTTCGCGACGAAAGTGAAAGTACTTGTTACCAATTTGTAACGTTTGTGTATTTTTGCCATGTCTCTGTTATTTTAATTCCTCATTTATTATGTGTACCAAAGAAAATACCTGTTAGTTATTTTTGGGCACTTGAAATAAATATTTATTATTATTGTTATTATCTAATAGAGAGTTCTAGGAAACGGTCTCCGCATATCCGATATGGACCAGATTTTTCATTCATTCATTTATGTTCTGTGTTCATGAACAGCTTGACGCATTGATAATGATGCACAACAAAATATTCAAAGGTTAGTTACAAAAGACTTAAAAGCTACGAAATTCGGATTAAAAACACCAATATCTGCTTTACTGAGGGTACTGTAGAAGTGTTGAATACTAGTCATGGGGCTGGTTGGGATGATGTGATGAACATAAAAGTCAGAGAAACCCGCAAAACTCGTCTGGGAAGGTGAATATTAATAGCAGATGTGAGATCTGGGCAATCAATTGATCCGTGAACACATTTATACAGGAAAACGAGATCGCGCTCACGCCGTCTAGAACTCATAGTAGGGCTTTTGCATCAATCCAACAGTCTCGCATAAAAATAATAAACAGTACGACCAATGTAACTATTACAAACAATTGAAAAAAAAACGCTTCTGCACTTTTTCAATCATCTCTTGGCTCGTAAAAATTAATACAATTCCATGAAAAACTCCAATTTTGACCGGATTAGTGAGAAGTATAACCGTAGAATACAGGTTGATGTGGAGAACTCACACGTGATTCCAGAAATTACTCCCAGGTTGCGCAGAGTCATTTCTAACGTTGTTAACAATGTATGACGTTGAAACGTGGTTCTGTAGAACGACATGTTTATTGACGGATACGCCAGCACTTTTTGCTCGTCGACCAACGAAGAAAGAAAACTAAAAGGGTTGCCGCTGCTATACTAGACAGATTCACCTGGAGGGGCCCACGCTACCGCGCTGGGAAGATTCGTAGGAAGGAGGGAAGCTCAAAAAAAAAAAAGTTGAGGCTCCGAGAACCAGAGCCTCCTTCAGGGAGAGTCCCTCCGGCTCCTCTCCTCACCCCCCCCCCCCCCCCCCCTCCTCCGCTTCCCCCTCCCCTTCTTGGGGTTTGGGGGCCGGCTTATATTCCTTCATTCACTTATTCATATATTCCAGCTTAAAGGCCCAGTTAGGGAATTACATAGGGGGCGGGCAGTTTAATACCATAAAACAACAGAAATACGCGCCTTTTCATCTCAGTAGTTACCTGACGGGTGGACGGGGTCGCTGATACACGCGGCGCCATAAGGTGGCTTCAATTTGGTTGGTTTTGATATCAGCGGGCTCGTGGTTCCGTTGGTGTGTCATGTCGTTTTCGCATAGTTTTATGGTATAAATGTATTAGTCCTGTGCGAACAGTGGATTTTGAGTTTGGAGCGAATTCGAAGCGAATAGTGGTTTTGGCCGAATTCTTTCGATTCGAATATCGGATAGTTTTTCCACGCTTTTCACTACCGTTGCAACGTGCTTAGACGAATACCCAACTAAACTCGTGAAGGTTATTCCACTTGTTCATTTATAAGCTAAGTTTAATCTATCTATATTTATGAACTGTGAGCTCAGAAGGTCTGATGTATTAAGATGACAAGTAAACCAAGGATTTGACATAAAATGAATCTTTTAGAGATGGCCAACTATAACCAATTGAGTGAATTTATAAATCTTGCTACATGAAATATTCTTTCTTTAATCTGGAGCTAAAAGAGAAATAATCATGCATTTTGAACACAGGTTGTAAGTGCATCTCTGCCTAACATATACCTTTGCTTAACAGTCAGTTTAATTTTGAAACTTAAACAAAAATGTAGATATGCACATTCACAAAGTTTCCAGATATTTTCACATACAGCCGGCACGCGTGCATCATCCCGCGTTGAATGTATGCTTTTCTTCCAAGCACGTAAGTGCGATATTCATAGTTTTCCAAGTGTTTAGCGCGGCGGGTCACCCGTTGAGTGCGCTTCTTACAGAGCACCGGTGTAATGCAGAAAACCAGCACCCGCAGAGCTCGCCTCCGCGGGTATGGCTTTTCTGCACCGCACCGGTGATTGGTAAGAAGCGCACTCAACGGGGCTAACCCGCCGCAATCAACACTTCGAAAAATGCAAATAGTGGAGTTATTCTCGAAGCCAATATCCAATAGCGCATTATTCCAAACCACTATTCGAAAGTTCGAATATTCGCACAACCCTAAAATGTATTCTTTGTCGTACAGAACCAATGATGCAGTGGTGATAAGCCCCCTTGCGAACAACGACGTAGTTGCGAGCCTAAAATGTGGACGTTTTAACGAACACCTTCATCTGATCATGTTCCTTTTTCAGCCAGGTTCGGCGGCGAAACGACTGAAATGATGCGGGGGAGGGTTAGCGATGTCTACGGGCGTACTGGACGTACCCGCTAATTATAGTTTCCATAAAAATAAACTAATGAAGAGACTAATGCATGGAGGCAGTCAAAAAGCAGGTCGACAGCCTGGCTAACAATGTGCTGAATTGCACAAAACAGATGAACTCGCAAGTTTAGTGCTCACTGTTCGGTTTCCGTGGACTACAACGCTTTGTGAAAATTGCCTACCGGGAACTCCCCTGTAATGACGCATGAAACGCAAAAAAGAAGCGATATTGTCTCCATCCGTTTCTTTAAGGAATAAAGTGCTGGAGAGATGTTTTGACGGTCTTTCCTAGGCCGAGTAGAAAATCTATCAACCCTGCTGAGATATTTATTAGCAGCATTTCATGAAACTATTTGTTATGCGGCCATTTCCTTACAACGTATTGAAAATATGAGATAAGGGAAAAGCCCGTCAATCGATGCATGACGACTGCCCTCCGTATAAATTGCGGAATAAAATTAAATGGCGCAAAAGAAGTGACCTCCAGCAAGCTTGGCTGAAGTCAAATGCCAGGGACCACTTCATGGATTTCTGTAGGCAGTTCTTTATTTGTTTGAACGGGTACGCTTTTTGCTTTCAGCGGCATCGAAAGTAAATCCGACATCGACAATGCTGATCTCGAGTGATTTCCATGCAGATTACTTCAGTTCGGCGTCACATAATGGTATTGCGTACTGTCGCCGTCGGCGTCGGCGTAACCGCGCGCGTTGCATTATGGGACGTCAAAGTTTCCCCGCTAACTTTAGTGGGGAAATTGTTTCTCTAAATATAGCGGGTTAAGTTTCCCACTAAAGCTAGCGAAGAAATTTCCCCTCTAAATATAGCTGGAGATTTTACCGCTAAATATTGCGGGGACATTTTTCCGCTAAATTTAGCTGAAAGCTTTCCCCGCTAAATTTAGTGAGGGTTAAGTTTTTCCGCTACATTTAGCAGAGAGATTGACGTAACGTGACCTCAGCACCAATTCAGTTTCCCTGCTAAATTTAGCGGGGCAAATGACGTCACGACTCCGTGTCACGTCACCCCTGAACAAATTCAGCGGCAGGAGGAGAGATGAAGGAAAGGAGGAGGATGAGGAGGAGAGGAGGGGGTGAGAAGGAAGAGGGGAGAAGAGAGGGAGGAGAGGAGGGGGAGGGTGCAGAGGAGGAGGAGGGGCATACCCTTCCCTCATTTTCCTCCTCAAGAGCTGCGCTCTGGTCTCGCATTACAGAGATTTATAAACGTCTTTCACGTTTTTCCTTGAACTCAGTGACATGCAACATTCGAAATACGGATCTCGAGGTGACTCGCGTTCGAATCTGTATGCATACTATCCTTTGTATGATGTTTACACGTTTTCAAGAAAGGCTCCTGTGCGCTGCCATTGTGAGCGATGCTGGCGCCGCGTAAATTTTCCGCCATGTGGTGGGCTAGGGGCACGTCATTGGAGGTGGGCGAGGACAATATGGCGGTGTCCGCTGCATCGCCGACGGCCGACGTTAGTCAACACCACCTAGACAGAAGGCCTCCACATGCGTCATCATAGTCAGATCGATCGAGGCGAGAGATTGGGCACGAGTGCTGCGTCAGTGTTCGGCTGCGGCTCGTGGCCAATCAGCGCGTCGAAGGTCGGACTCGGGTCCAATAGCCGACCGAGCACGATCCGACTGTGATGACGTTTCATAGAAGAAGAGGAAACCATGCGGAGGCCTTCTGTCTAGGTGGTGTTGCGCTAGTGCACGTTAGCGATGTACTTACTGTTTCAAAACGCTGGGTGAGGTATTTACGCGCAATCGTGGCATCAAATATTCTAGGATGAAGCATGTTTAAAGGTTGGAGCAGACTTAATAACGATCGCAGACTCTATTAGTCAGCGCTGCCTCGAGCGCATGCAGCCATCGTCGATGCAATGTCCATGCGGCTCCTGGCGTCCCTCCCGTTCGCATTGTTTGAAAGCGTTTATATTTTGCTTTTGGTTTTAACTGGGGTGAAAATGGCCACGTAGCACATGCTGAAAACGTTTTCAAAGACAGTGAAAGTTTGTTCTGTTTCTTATCTTGAATTCCTTAAAAGATATCCTTCTCTTTCGCAAGAGACGCTTGGCAACATTGTACGACAGGCAGCGAACGTCCTGGCTGGAGAGTAGGTCCGCCTCACCCGGGCGCGCGGTTCGAGGATAAAGCTGGGATCCCACTTGCAGAGGTGTATAAACAGAATTCTAAGTGGAGAGTCAACACAAAATTGAAAAATATACTTCTTCCAACCTGTACCACACGAGGTATAACAGGTTTAACCCAGAATAATAAAAAAGAATATGAAAAGTTTTTTTTTTTTGTAAAAAAAAGGTGTATAAGAAGTGTGAACCCCGGCTTTAGAGTTATCTACATACTCAATGTGCGCCAGTGCTAACGCTGATTCCTTTCCTCACGCGTATCCGGTACGCCGACGGTGCAAGTAGTCATAACCTGTTATAAAATGAAGTGCACAAATTGTGCACATAATTCTGGCACGCAGTTAGGTAGTAAAAAACAAGTGTCAGACGACACCTCACGAAGCAAGGCAAAAAAAGCGCGGTAAAACGCGACGAAAAACACGAATACAACGCTTTCACCAGGGCACGGAAGGGAGAGAGGAGCGACGATTTGGAGCCACCTTATGGCGGCCGCGTCACATGATTCCAAGATGGCTGCGCTCATGCGACGGAGGGCGGTGTGGCTTAGCTCGCAAATGAATAACATTCACGATCATTCCTAAAGGTGGGCCAGCGGCAATTTCACCCAAAAGGGCGAGGGAGGCACAGCCCTCTTCGAGGATTGCGGCCTCGTCTCTCATCCGGGAAACCGCCGCCATGGCGTTCCCCACGGCTTTCATGTACTAGGCCGCGGTATGCACATACGCGCTGTTTATAAACAACCCCGCGTTGGCCTACCACACTGTGGGCACTGCGTGTGCGTACAAATTATATTCGTGCGTGGGGATAGCGTCTGCGCATGCACCGGGCTGGTTGAATTAAGGAAAAAGAGGGTATTGGTACGTACTGCCATAGCCGCCCTTATTCTATAGGAAGCCTGTCAAATCACTAATGAACGTGGCCTCTGGGGAAAGGAGATCAGGGAAGAGAGTGCGGGCAGGTGGGTGGTGGCCTGTCAAGCAGCGCCAAAAAATGCCCCAGCGGTAAAATCCGTAACCACGAACGCGCTCCTTTTTCTTTTCTTTTTCTTTTTTGTTTCTTTCGGTTAAGGACTTTACGTCGACCCTCCACTATTCCACCCCTCTCCCATTTCTCCCTGTGCCGGTGGCCTCATTATCTTTGAGACTGTCAACAACATTATTTCTGCACCTTCATTATCACTGACAATGACAGAAGTCGAATTCCTTGCACCAGATATAACTAGATTACTGATAGCTCATCGTGACGCCAGCGCTTTTTAAGCTTTTATATTTATAGTAAATTTTCTTTCCTTTTTAACAATTTTTTCCTTTCCTTCTTCGAGAACGTCGAAACCTTTGCCTTTTTTTTATTTTATACTTTGTGCCATTGTATGTGTTGCTCTATGAAAGAAGTCTTTTTTCCGTCCCCGCCCTCGATGTTTCCTACTTCCAAGTCTTCTTATCGCTTCTCTCTCTTTCTCTTTTACAACGGTGTTGTTGAGGGCTAGTTTCCCCAGTATCGTGCCCGCCAGCAAAGAAATGATGGCACAAAACTCTGGACAGCTACCGCCATCTATGAACGACGGCAGCAACCAGACAACCGGCTCGCCGGTCGTCTGGTTGCCGTTGTCGCTTATAGATGGCGGCAACCTTTCCAGCCTTTCCACTCTGGATTGCCGACTTGCGGCCGGTCATTACTTCATTTCCACCATAGTACAGCTTCGCTGGTCTTCCTTCTTCACCAGACTGGAAAGGCTGAAAGTTTATTTTTCTCACCGCGCTGACCGCGCCTGCGGTGGGCTATGGTATCGGAGGTAAGGCAAAAATCCAAAAGCAGATGTGTTTCGCGGAGAAGCCACAGGCCGGCGCGTGGCGCTGGCTCCCTGGTCACCGAAGTGGCTCTACGCTTCCATATGGGAAACAGTTCGGCGCTGCATTTCGCCTTTTTCCGGCGGTCGGGCGCTCCAAAGCTCCGCCGGGGATTTGACAGGCTTGTAAGATTGAAGGAGTCTATGGTATTGCTAGCCGCTCTATAGCAGGACGTCAGACGTCAGACTCGCACAGACAGAGGTGAAGAGGAATTAACAGATGATAAAGGATGGTTGAGGTAAAGTTCCTAGATAAGAGCTTCGTATACAAGTAGCGACATCGTTTGAAGCGCCGACTGCGTGACAGTGCAGGTTTTAGGAAGCGAATGGCGGCACACAGTAGAAAACTGAAGTGTAGGACGCCATTTTGTTCCAGCGGAATGTGCTTTGTCATTCGTATTGGTTGTCGTTACTTGTAAAAAGAAGTATGAAGGGACTTCAGGTTGAGGGGCCGTAAAAGAAACAGAGTTCAGAAGTCTATAGGCTTGGGCGTGTAAGAGAGAGATTCATGATGGCGGCAATTTTACAAATTATAAGGAACCGGTTAGCAGCGCTGAGATTAGTGCGTGGTATGTCATTCTAACAAGACACCTCTCTCCTGACCGCCAATATGCTTTAAGCAACATTTTTCTGGGAAAAAAAAAAATATCTATATATCAAAGGTGGTATTTGATGCGGATAAACTGACATAGGGGCACGTGTCATTAGGCGAATAAATATACATTGTATTCGGCTTTCATGGTTTTCTTTTTTTTTTTTTTTTTGTTCCGCTAGGGCCAACTTGTATCTTTCATTCTGAACCGTCACTCATCGCTCTTCGTCCGTCATTTCGTGTACGGTGGCCTCAATCCCGCGTGACATCCACTTCTTTTTCCTGAACTTATATTTGTTTATATCCGACTACAAAAAAACTGCGTAACCCGCATTTGTCAGCTTTGTTTATGTCTTTCTCCATCTCTCTTACGTTCTTCTTCTGCTCAGAATGTATTACTTCGCGACTTTGATTTAGTACCCGCCATTGTGTTGTTGCAAGTGCATTTGGATACGAGACGGTCGCGCGTTGTGCCGAAACGTGCGAGGAATGTTTTCAGCTGCATGCAGATACCCGGAGCCCGATGAATCTCCTTCTCAGAACTCTCGTGGTGACATAAAAAGAAATGAGTTTTTACCTCCTCCGTGTGACGAGTCTACGCGCAAAAGCGTGTAACAAGCTTGGTGATGTTTGGAAACAAGTATATTGTCATGAAAAGCTCAATAAAATAATAACCTTTTTGCCTCAATAATTAACCAAGATTTTCAAGTAAAAGCAGCTAATTTCCACATTAAGATAGTACTAATAAAGAGGGTTGTGAAAAAATAATAAGTTTTTTTAGGCACTTCGACGGTCCCACAAACTCTGCGAGCATATCGTTAAGGATCACCTACAAAAGGTCAACTGCAAGCGTAGGATCACCAGTAAGTATACGATCACCTGAAAATATACGCACCTCTCGCACATAAGACCTTCACCGCGAAGCGATGATTCGACACCGTAGTTATTTATGTTCCCCATTGATACGGACACATCATGGGCCATGTAAACCCAACAAAAAATAATAGTTAAAAAAGACGCGTTGCCGAGCTGTCAGTATATACTGACTTGACCGAACTCCCCGCTTTCATATGCGACCGTCTTTGACAGGCATCGATTTTTCACCATGCCGTCAAGATTTCATGCAAGTAGTATTCGATGTAGAGAAAGAACATACAATAAATAATTTGTTCGTGCACTCGTTTTACAGAGCCATTACTGGGAAACGCCCGCTGCCAGGAACAAAGCAATATTGACGGCGTGAAGAACATCGCAAGAGGGACAGCTAAGAGGAAACCTACACAAACAGAACGAACAAACTTAAAATGGCAATATGGGTATCGCCATATACACGAACGAATGGCGCCATTCACGTCCACAACGCCTCCTACTATTCTAAGTTTTTCTGCATTTTTTTTCGTCTTTTGTTTATAAGCTCAAGATCGCCAGGCAGGCACCAACCTTGGGTCCCCGTTACTCGAAAACTGTGGCACCTCGCCTCAATTTTATTTTTACGCTCCTTTTTCTTTAAAGATATAGCTTCTCATGTGTTTAGTATGTATCGATATCGGCGCTTAGTGGCTGTGAAAATGCGAATGTTGCGCGTTTTTACGACCTCTAAAAGCCGTTTCGGGGCCGCAAGTGCTGTGCTGCGCAGACACTGCTGCTTTGGCCGCGAATAGATGGTCGATAAAGCGGTTTCTTGCGTCCATCGGGCTGGCTGAGAAACGTCGCTTCGTCTGAGAGCCACTTGCCACTTGCTTTCTTTTTATATATAGGCATACACAAGTACCATAGTATACGGATTCAAAACCGTGTCATAAATATTGTTTTGATACTTCGAACCTAAATAAATTGAGGTAATTTAAATAGGAGGAAGGCGTTAAACGTTTTTGGGTATCGTTCGCGTGGTAGCTGCACGCCTTCGGTTTGTAAAAGATATATGTTTCTACAAAAAAAAAAATTACAGTAGGAGATCAGTCTCGTAAGCATGGTAGTGACTCACTCAGTTCCTTCTTTTGTTATCAGCTAAACCAGTTTAAGAAATCCTAGTATAAAAACAAAATTATCTAACAAATTTGAGGGGCTCTTACGTCAGTTCACCACTTTTCGTTTTCTTTTTTTTTTTTTTTTTTTTTTTTTTGTAGAGGTTATTTTGAAAATTCAAAAAAAAAAAAAAAAAAAAAAAAAAGAAAACTCAAACCAAAAGTTTAGAAACAAACAGTTCCCAACGTTTCGGGGTCGACTTGACTCCTTCTTCAGGGGTGACTAAAAATGTTCACGAGTAAACCCCCAGTAACCTAAACAGCAAAAAAAAACAAAAAAAACAATAGTTGTGCGCGGAGGACGATTATTTGATGCTATGCGAATAAACAGCGTCAGCTGGTGTGCCATTTCGATGATACTGCGTCGTGACTGAATGGAACTTCCGGTGATGTTCCGTCGCGTGATGTCTCGCGTAAACCACAAGCGAACATACCCAGAAGACCTCACTAGAGCCACTAAATGAGCTACGCTTAGAGTATCGGCACTCTGTTCCCCGATGTTGCTGTGGGCGTCGCCATCTTGGTGCTTGGCGCAGAATAGGCGCAACTTCCGATCGTCATGATTCAAAAGTGCGACTTCCTCAGCTTTAGATTCGGTGTTAGGAAATTGCTTTGCTCTGTCGCGAACTGTTTAAACATTTGTAGGGGACGGAAAAACGTTTCCTGTGACTTCACATAAAGCTTCAAATAACTAGGAACCATGATTTTATGCCCCAAAATGGATGAGTGTCATTACTCTGAAGCGTAGCTTATTTAGTGGCATTAAGGCCTGTTCACACATACAGCGGAGCGCTAAGTTAGCGCTACGTGAGCGCTCGAATGGGCGCTCATGTGGCGCTTCCTGTAGCGCGTGTCGTAGCGCTCGGTTAGCGCTTCAACAGCGCTCTCTTAGCGCTTCAGAAGCGCTCTCTTAGCGCTTCAGATGCGCTTTGTTAGCACTTGAGAAGCGCTCTGTTGGCGCTCTCACGCTCCTTGAGCCGTGCTTGCTGTTGCGGAACAGCGCGTGTACGGCGAGTCCGTTGTTGCCTTTCCTTTGGTGGTGAACCCACTCCTGTAACGGCCAATGGGCCAACAGTATGAATAAATAAATAACATAAATAAGAAGAGGGAGTAAAAGAGCCGCTCTCCAAGCAAACGGTCGTGCAGATGATCCGGAGTCATGGACTTTGAGCGACTAGTTGATGGGTACGACCTAATCGATTTCTATTCGACATGCGTGACCCTGGTTTCAAAGACACGCTGTTCCAAAAATAATCCCATTCGAAAGAACTCTCGTCCCTCAGCTTAGGAACAAGGTTCCCCGGGTACCCGTCGGTATCACGGTGGCGAAAGATTTCGCGCACCCAGAAGGCTCTTCTGGGAGTTAAGCCGTCTACACACATATGCACTAATTGCGTATGTAACAGAACTTGTCGCGTTTCTATTGTAGCGTCCTACATGTCCGCCATAGTGCTGGTGATGCACCCAACCACAGGGACCGGAACCGCAGTGCACGCGCTAAACCGCAGCAGTAACCGCGGTACAAGAAGAAGGCGCTACTGGAGCGCTAACAAAGCGCTACTGAAGCGCTAACACGGCGCTACTGAAGCGCTAACAAGGCGCTGCAAAAGCACTTATCACGCGCTTTATTAGAACAAAGTCACGCGCCAGGAAACGCCACATGAGCGCTCCTTGAAGCGCTCACGTAGCGCTAACTTCGGGCTCCGCTGTATGTGTGAACAGGCCTTTAGTTAGCACTGTACTCCGTTCACTCTAAAGCCGAGACTGCAGCCAGTGCCACAAGCACGAGAGCGCGAGGTAGCTATCTCAAAACGTTTTCCCACAGACCGAGAAAAATAAAGAGTCAAATTGGACGTTTAGTGCTTATGGAGCGTAGGGTCGGTCTGCCAGGATGGGCAGACCGAGCACCCGCGCTAGAAATGCATTTATTTCTCAAAGCCGGGAACGCGGGCTAGCTCATGCTTTTAGCATTTGGCTGCAATATACAAAACCGCTTCAGCTTCTTTTGAATAGAGTATAAGCACGTTCTCGCGGAGGCTCTGCACAGATTACTTGGTCGCGCCAGTGAGTCCATCCTAACACCCAGGGTGGGACCGTCAGCGCCTACACATCGACGACGTTCGCTCTCACGGGCGCGTCTTCGCCGCCGAGCAGCCGCGTCTTGCTCCGGTGTATATATGCTTCGGCCGTTCCACTCTTCCGCGCGCCAAGGCTTGGAGCGCCGAGGCAACGGGCGACCGAAGTCGAGAAAGAACAGGTGCACTCTAAAAAACGCCCGTGAGTCTGCTTTCCCGCACAACACTTGGAAAGCCAATCACCGCAACTTACAGAGGCAGCTCAGCGAGTGACAAGGCGAAAACATATGTTTAGACCAAAAAACGCAGTCTGAGTTGTGATATGAAGCAATGCAAGCGTGACGTTTTGCATTGCTTAATGTCACAACTCGGACTGCGTTTTTTGGTCTAAACAGATGTTTCGGCATTGTCATTTGCTGAGCTGCTTCTGTAAGTTGCGGTGATTGGCTCTCCGAGTGCTGTGCTTGAAAGTAGACGCACAAACTTTTTTTAGAGTGTGGCGAGGAGCGGGATCACATGACCCCCACCGCAGTCGCGATTGGCCGAACGCGCTGCACCTCAACTGCGACTATTATCGGTAAAATGGAGAGAGTTATTCCTGCTGTACCCGCCCTCTCCCGGCGTTAAAGCCACCTGCGATAAACGCGCGCATGCTCCATCCGTTTTCGGAAACACGGCACAGTACAAGCCCAGTACAGCTGACGCTGTAAACATGTATGTGAAGCATGCAGTACAAAAAGGTACGTATGCAATTTTGCGGCAACATAGGTTCCTTTAACACACTTTTTGGTCATACCCCACTGTACAGCCTTCCCTCTCCACAGTATTCGCTCCTATCTCTCCCCAATCACGCCCTGGCAGATGGGAAGAGTGGGCGTCCCCCAGCTGCCGGGGCTAATTTTTCACTGACTGAACTCGAGATTCAGCCGAACGCTGCCGCAGAATTCGTGTTCACTGTGCCCTACATTTCAATCAAACAATTATTTTCCCCCAAGGCGAGATGAACTTTTTTTGGAGGGTCCAAAAGGCACAAAGGGCGAAACAAAGTCCCCTGACTTTGTCTCGCCAATGGCCTATATCAAAACAAAACCATGCAACACGGGCAAAAAAATTAATAAATAAATGAATAAGAAGAAGAAGAAGAAATAAATAAAAAAGAGTAAAGGCATTTTACACACACATCATTGAATCTGTTCAATAAATCACTTACACATCATTTGCCTTCTTTAGGTGGCGCTGACAATTTACCCTGTTGAAGGCTGAAAAGAGCAGGACAAGCTCATTCTTCTCTCTTTTCACTTTAGTCACAGCTATGTGACTGGTTCGATACCAGGAGGACCAGGAGCAGTTTTTGGTCGCGCACCAGTTACTTAGCTGTGTTTGGAGATTAGTGTTTGTCCTTTGTCCCCCTCGTTCTCCTTTTCCAAGGATTATAATCATCATTCTTGTCCAGCTCATTTGCACATTTGCGTTAATTGCACTATCATCATAACCCGTGACTTGTTGCCTCCATAGCCATGCAATATGGGTGCTTACTCAAAGAGACAACTTCAATCCCTCGCCAGCTAGCTTGTTCGACCAGTTTTGTTTCAGGCAACAGGTGACATGGAGACGGGTGTTGAACCCCGAACACGACCATAATTGAACAGCCACACGAAACGGCAAGCACCAAATTCTTCATTCGTGCTATTAGTATATTTCTTGCAGCAAGACTCGTTTGGCAATATCTGAGAATAAAGAACCTATAGTAACGTGAACATATTTACAGTCGAAAAGGCTAAAGGCTCATTCACAATGCCCCATTTTCTAACGTTAAGTTACGTTGCGAAATACTTCGAGAAGTCACCGGGACCTCTGCGCTTCATATTAAGCGAGGCTACCAGTTCAAGGAGAAAGCATGACACGCGACATTCGAGACACAAATGTTTCGGTGACTGATACGTAACGTAACTTAAGAAAATGGGGCAGTGTGAATGAGCCTTAATGGATACATAACACAGTCATACACAAAACAAAAGAAAAAAGAAAACACGAGCGATATGCTCGGGAACCAGCAACATCAACGCGGTGCTGGCTAAAAAACAATTGATCAATGCATAGGTGTACTATGCTGCATAAATTTCCGTAGAACTACCTGTGGGTGGCGCAAGGAATGAGGAAGGGGAGAGGGGGGGGGGGGGGGGGGGCGAGGCGGTGGTTAACGCTTCGCCGAGTTGAGCTTTAGAGTCCCGTGAACTGCCCGTGCTGCAGAGGACGCGAGTTCGACCACTCGGCCGCTGTCCAGAGTGATGAGCGAAGATTGTTGAATCAACGTCTGCCGGAGCGCCGTCTTTCGCCGCCGTTTCAATCAGACAGACACGAGCGGGTCGCGTTGGAGCGAGCAAACGAGCAAGCCAGCAGATAAGAAATTGCTGCAGAAACTACTATTGTTGGTTGCCCAAGAATTGCGATAGCATGCGTCTAGGACAACCTCAAGGACGGCTTCTAAGACGACGCCGAGGATGACGTCCTAGAAGACGACATAAAAGACGACGTCTTGGGCGATGTCTAGGTTGACTGCCGGAGCGGCGTCCTTTGCCGTATCAATCAGACAGGAGCGCGTCGTGTTGAAGAGAGCAAACGAGCAAGCGAGCAGATAAGAAATCGCTGCAGAAACTACTATTGTTGGTTGTCTACGACTTGCGATAGCATTCGTCCAGGACAACCTCAAGGAGGACCTCCTAGAGGACGACATTAAATACGACATCTAGGACGACCTCTAGGGCGATCTTGAGAACGACGTCAAAGAAGACGTTTAGGACGACCTCTAGGACGACGTCCTGAAACACGACGTCGAAGACGACATCTACGACGACCCCTAGGACGACGTCAAGGCCTTCAGACCCTTCGAAGAGGGTGCGAATGGGAAGGAGTGTGAGAATATGAGCTGAAATGGTCTACTGCGCATACCTACTGCGTATTAGGAGGCCGGAATGTTCAAGAAATCCGGGGAGGGGGGAGGGAGCAGCTAAAGATTGCTATCGCATTAAAAGGACGCGGGCGCGCTCTGCGCAGTTCTCGGCAGCAGGCACGGTGTGCCGTCAAGGAGCACTGCGATGCAAATCGGTAGGCACTCCGGTGTTGTCTGTGTGACGACACTTCCGTGACCAGGTTTTCGTGACATCGATCTCCCAACTTTTTACCCCCTTCCAAGCGCGGTGAAAGACGTAGTTCTACGTAAAAAAAAATTATTTGCGGGACAGTGGTAAAATAATACAAAACACTATACAACAAAATCAGCGACTTCCTCGTCTAAAACGCTTGCTCGCTTTTATTTCGCGCTTGAGCGCTCGCGCGTTTTCACCCGGGGTTGCTTCCGAAGGCTACCCCGCATGCACTCCTAAGCAGGCAGTGCACGGTGGAAGCTTCGCGCTCGTCGGGCCAATCGACCGTCTCCCTTTCATCACTCCTGCCCCGGTTTCCGCGTCAAGGCGGGAGCGTGATCACGTGGCCAAAGACAGACGCGCGATTGGTCCAACGAACACGTATAGCTTCCACCGCCCTGTCAGCTGAGGGCCGAGCGGAGTATGCCGCACGCGCCACGCGTCCCTGATTAGCGCGCGCGATAATCGACAACAACAGCGGCCACGTGTCCCTCCTGGGCGGAAAGAGAAGGCGCGTGAGCAGCTCACGCCTGAGCGAACGGCGATACCGCCTGGAGAGTTTCAGCAGTTTCAGGGACTCCCACACAGCGAGGCGGTCGGCGAACACTGCCGCAAGGAGGCAGACACGAAGACCAGGTAGTTTAGACAACGTGCACCCCTGAGCTGACAGAGCGGGGTAGCTACGTGCTCGTTGGACCAATCGTACGCCAACCTTTCGCCACGTGACCACGCGCTCCCTCTCCATATCCGCTTCAAATGCGCAATCCGTAATGCACGAGGCGCGTGCCTCTTGCAGCCCTTGGAAGCAAATGGCGGCAATGCCCTGAAATGAGCGGCGTTGAAAGCGAATGGCAACGGACATTGTCCGTCGCCAATCGTGACACCTGTCTTCCGGGTTCCCGCAACGATGGCGGTACTTGTAAGAAAAGCCAAGCGTGCTTTTTATCGAGGGGCTTTACTCGGTGTCGGGCGCGAGAGAAGCCACCAGAAGTTAATGCATGTCCCGGAAGTCGAGCGTCTGCTGGTTAGTGCATTCAGTCAATATTTTGGTCAATACCCTGTTGCGCTTTTAAGTAGGTTTTAAGAATGCCCCTTAGCATTAAATCTCGAGAATGAGGCATTTGAACGTGGGGCATGCATACTTGATCAACTAGATTATATAATCTTGTAGCTTTTCAAACATCAAATGGCTTCCCCGAAGACCTTTCAAGCCTGCATGCGCTCCCATTCCGCAACATGCAAGCTCTCATCTCTTGAGGTAACAAAAAAAAAAAAAAAAAAATCCAGCGCCTAGCACACTGTTTGAACCAACGCTCGGAAGAGTTAGAAAGGCTGTTAAAGGCCCACTTCCTCCGGGACAAGCCGCTATCTCCCGGTGGCTTCACATCTGCTTGCCCGCTGCTCTACCCAGCTCCCCAGTGGAGGTCAGTGATACCACCGCGCCGATATCGCTGTCAGCTGATGAAAGGGAGGCGTTTGATTGGCCCGGCGAACGCGTAGCTCCCACCACGCTGTCAGCTTGGGAGTGAACGGTCGAGCTTTGTCAGAGACCAAACCAGGTTGGCAAGCGTCAGCTGCACAGCGTCGTTCAAGGAGGAGGCTGTGGGTATCGGGCGGCGGCAGCTGGCTGCTGGCGCCGGCACGACGCCGCCTCTTTCGCGCAGAAGCTGGATGCAGACACCGTTGCGGCTTTGTTGAATGCGAACAGTTGGTCGGATGCTCGTTTTTCACTTTACCCGCGCGAAAGGTTTTCGGTGTGCGTTTCTGAACCCTGTGAGCGATATATGTGTAGTTCTAGACAAAATATACTAGAATATGGCTACGCACCTGCCATGCTTGTCCATTGTTGGGAAATCAGTGGTGGGCAGAAAAGACATTTGTTTGTCTGAGAGCTAACTATTTAGCGGTTACTCTCGGATGCATTTTACGTAACACCACCTAAATGGGCTAACAAGGCAGACGAATCTTTGTTTTTATGTATCATATTTAAAATGTTTTTAACCGCGTATTATTGCGTTAGTAAAGTTGGAGCGTGTACCTTCGGGAAGCTTTACTATTTTATGAAAGATAAATGACTGCAGAACAAAAAATATGAAAACAACACTTTTGAAGGGCCTCGTGAAGTAGATTGCTATGCAAACACTTTGTCTGGCTGCCATTCACACACTGATATTGGGACAGAAAGAAAACTGATTAGAGAATACCATAATTGGTACAACCGAATCGCTTGGTTTCACAACTAAAAACATGGCTCTTATCACATAATTACACAAATTACAATTGGTGTACTATGGAGAGCTTTTCTCTATAGAGTCCTTCGAAGAGCGTATTAAAGACAGGGGAAGGCTTCAGCCCTAAAAGAAGCGTGACCAGAAGTGTCGGCTTCCTTTTCTGGTCGTCGCTCGAACGTGTTTCGGATCGATTCTCGGCGTTCAAAAGCGGGAGGCTCAACAAGTGCCCTTCTGCTACAGAGTCGGAGGCGTGTGGCAACCACCCGTAACAACCGACAACTGACTGACAACCAGCCGACAGCTACAACTGGCCGCTCTGAGTACCCGCCCAGACAATCCCCATGATTACGAAAAGAATCAGAGCGTTGTGCCTTGCCGATTGTTTTCTTGTTTTTACCTTTTACGCTAGACTTCATGTTCGCAGGTGTTGTCATCGATATCCCCGTACCAAAGTTGTAAGCCAAAACAAACAAACAAAAAGCGAACCTAAATCAGTGTATATGGACGCGTGTGGTTTTGCTCACGCCCGCACCACTCTGCGGTGTAATGTGGGAAGTGCACGTGTTTGTACGAATGCTGAAAATACCCATAACAACACCCACGTACTCCCGCCGTATCATAATTGTACTCATTATTACCGACCGCAGCAAACGCGCTAGACAAGCGAGTAAACCGTGTCATAAAATTAAATTTTAGTCCTTTCCAGTTCACTCTCAAAACGTATACGTTACCAGATACATATTTCAATAAACGCTTTACGTGTCCAAAACTGCACAACTCAATGGCAAAAAAAAAGAGAAAGAAAGATGTATATATATTAGTTGTTTTGAGGTTCATGCAGAGGGGGCGGGTAGACTGCAGTTATATGGCGTCTGCATGGTTATATCCGCTGACCATTTTTTTCTTTTTTTTTTTCTTTTATGTTGAACAGTTCGGTAAAGAGGTATCGCGTCGCGCAGGAAGTCTCCCAAAAGTTCAAGCTCGCCGCGTCTTTTCTGTCCATTGCACGTCGCACGGAGCTCTGCAAAAATCGATTTTAGGAGCGCGCTATAAATGGTCACTCACTACTAACGACCAGACAACCGAATAACGGGGAAAGACTTCGGTTAACGTGTAATTGTTTTTTGTGTGCTCGCCGGACCGGATAAAATGAACCCTTTCCGTCGCTGACCGGCGGACGCGGCCACTCTCTTTAATCGGGAGCAACGTTTATGACCCGACGCGGTCAGTTCAGGCGGGCGCCTCCCGCTACAGAAGGCCTGTTGCCGAGGCTCGTGTGCATATTTAACGTTCATCAGAGTCTACCGTCTTAGCTGCGACAACTAGGGCTGTCTCGAACTTTTATAGACAAAAGTTGGACATTATGCGCATGAGCGGAAATTGTACACGAGCTCACGCCTCGTGGCAAGGGAAAGCTGCAATATCGGTGTGTTCAATTTGTTTTAATTAAAAGTTAACTAAATAATAACTGCCTACATGTTTCCCGCTATGACCCGGAAACATTGGTTGGTCATTCACGTCATTATTTCTTCGGTGAAATTATTTCTTCCGCTAATATTTAAAAGGTGTTCGTGTTGAAGTCGGGCAATACCGTTTAAAATGTCGAAGTTCGTCGAATTTTGCCTAAAGTCGGGAGGTTTGCCGACCCAGTCGAACCTCAGGTTTGAGGTTCGACTGGGTCGGCTGGGACAACCACTGATTTAACTAGGCCAGTAAAGATTCTTCCTTCCAGGAGCGATGGTGGTTTTCCCGGCACTCCGTCGTCTCCCTCGGGTTTCGATGGAGCCGGGTGACCCTGGAGTGTCGTGCGGTGGTGCGGGGATCTGCTGTTCTCGCCAGTCAGGAGTCGGAGAACTCGATGGAGGTTTTTCGATAGATATATTTACAAAGAAGAACGAATATAGTACAAGGCTGTCACGCTGCTGCTGCCGCTCGCGGCAGCCCGACGTCGACAAAAGCGCCTCAGCGCCAAATCCGTTGCCGCGCACGGCAACTTCTCTACCCCGCAGGATAAAGTACGCGGAGCCCTCGGGACCGCGGGAGATGACCTCTTGCTCCGCGCACGGGCTCGTTCAGACTCCCCTTCTCCAAACAGGCGCACCGACATTCCGAAGGGAGGCCGGACCTCCCTCTCTCCCCCGAAGTCGCCGCCATGGCCGTGACAAGGTCGCCTCCCCAATTACCTCGGCGGCAAGGGCGACCACCCGCGAACAGAGGTTTGTTTACTTCCCACGCGGGGAAATCTGCTTCCACTTTCGGGAGCTGGCCTCCGCTTGCCGCCAAAGGGAAAGACAAGACATCGGGCGCCTCCGAAGGACGCTTCGGGTGACCGCGCCGCCCATTCCCCGAGCTCTCTCGGCTAAGCCCCTTCGGCCATCCCTACACGTCCCCCCGAAAACTGCGCTAGGACTTCTGGACTAGCCAGCAGTTACAAAAACAGGATGGCCGAAAACCCAACAAGAACACAAAAACAACTCTCTTAAACTGGAGCGAAAAATAAAACAACAAAACGCATGGCCAGAAATTACCAAGCCAGGCACCTCTAGCACCAATTGCTATATAAAACTGAGGAAAAAAAAAAAGGACAACACTTCTCACTATACTCAGGTTCTCAGCAGGCCTCTCGAGGACCTGGATCGATCGCAACCATGACACCATTGGTGCCGCAAGAGCTTCCGCAAACAAAAGACCAAAACATCAATAAATCACGGCGAACCAACAGTCAAGGGTAAACTGAAAACGCTTGGTGAACACTGAACAAGGCTGAAACGTTCGATTACACAAAATAAAACACAGCCACGCTCCTCTAGCACGACCTGCTAAATGAAAATTAAAACAGGGAGAACACTTATTTCTGCTTGTGGAGACAAAACCTTCATCACACACTCAGCTAGACTCCAGCGACACCAAGAACGCTGCAAGCGTTGCCGTAAACAGAAAGACGACAAAACTCGAAAAGCGCGACAAACGCTACACAGTAAGTGTGAGTTCAATGGCACCTCGCAAGGGCCGCGGCAGTGATCGCTTCCCCACATGCACGCCCGCTGACACCACACGCATGAGCGCGACAAAGCGCTCCCTTGCCGCCATACAATCACCCCTTACTCGGGCACCTGTGTCGACTGTCACGAGGACAGTGTAGCTCGCCAGAGCTTCATTCGGCCCACGAAGGCGTGCTCGGCTCGGCCTCTCCACGGAACCGCGTTCGGCAATCGCTTCGCAGAGGTCACAGAAAGGACCAACTTTGCGCCCCTGGCGTGCCATCGCCATCCCCGCTCCAACATTGTCGCCCCACGGCGATTCGTGCTCCTGCACGTGTACCTCCTCGCGCCGCCCACTTGGTGGCACCCACGGTGTCACACCCTCACCACAACGCCCGTCGTGGGGACACCGAAGTCCAATCTGAACAACTGCAGTAGTCCCCCTCGCGACATCGGCATCTACCAGCCTCCCCAGTACCGGGACCGACCCCTGGCTCTCCGGGAGCTCCTCCCTTCCAGCTGCCCGAACGCAGGAAGACCCTGGTTCGCAAGCGGCCCGATCGCCCTCAGACCCCACGGCAGTCTCCGGTCCCAATACGG
This sequence comes from Ixodes scapularis, assembly GCF_016920785.2. NCBI lineage: Eukaryota > Metazoa > Arthropoda > Arachnida > Ixodida > Ixodidae > Ixodes > Ixodes scapularis. Next base: position 47,142,820 of record NW_024609880.1, on the reverse strand, counting down.
CACGATCGGCCTCGAACCCTACGACAGTGTCCGGTTCCTGGAGAGCGCAATCGGCGTCGCACACCACGGCAGTCAGCGGTGCCAGTACGGCACGATCGGCATCGAACCCTATGACCCTGTCCGGTTCCTGGAGAGCGCGATCGGCGTCGGACCCCCCGGCAGTCTCCGGTCCCAGCACGGGACGGTCGGCCTCGGACCCCACGACTGCCTGCGGTCCCGGTACGGCTCGATCGGCCTCAAACCCTACTTCTTGGAGAGCACGATCGGCGCTGGACCCCACGGCAGCCTTCGGCTCCTGAACGTCACGATCGGCCCCGGACCCCACGACTGCCTCCGGGTCGCCTCGCGCTTCCGGTTCTGTCTCCCTCACCACCCGAGCCTCGGGCGCCGTGTCTTCCGCTGTCCGATGCTGCGGCCCTTCACGGCGCTGCCCTAGGAGCCGCGCTCTCGCTCTCCGCTCCTCCGCCCGGAGTTCTGCCTGTCGCACCTGCCGCTCCAGCTCCTTCGTTTTTTCCCTCGCAAGGGCTAACTGAACGCTCATCGGAATCGCTTCCCTATGCGACCTCTCGTCGCCTCCGTCCCTAGGGCTCCCCCTCCTACGCAAGCTACACTCCGCCATGCAGCTAAATACGCGGGTGTCAGCCGGCGACGAAAGGGAAAGCGACCACGTACCTGGCGGTGCTGTAGAGCCCACGAAAGTCGTTGACGCCGCCGAACTCGCGAGTCCCGGCGTCGATCACCGCACGCAGAGTCTGTTCAGTGAGACCCGGCTGCCGCCGCTGAAGGCCTCCGGTGTCGCCAAGCTGCTTGTTGACAGCTGCTCGTTGTCTCGGCAAGTCCTGGACACCGCCACACTCCGCGCCAGCACTGGCCTCGTCGTCTTCCTGGTACACGATGTTGTCGAAGTGGCCGACGACGTCCACGATCCCCGTCGACTGCGCCGGTAATGTTTCTCGTCTATCGTGGGGTGCTGCGCTGGCTGGAGGGTGGCTCGTTCTCGGTGGCTTCAGTGACGCTCACGACTCGGTGGATGAGTAGATAAATATATATTTACAGATTATGAACAACTTTTTACAGGACAAAACAGGAAAACGTCGCGCTGCTGATGCCGCTCGCGGCAACCCAACGCCAACAATAGCGCCTCAGCGCCAAGTCCCTTGCCGCGCACGGCAAGGCCTCTGTCTCGCGAGACAGCATACGCGGAGCCCTCGGGACCGCGGGAGAATAACGTCTTGCTCCGCGCACGGGCTCGTTCAGACTCCCCTTCTCCAAACAGGCGCACCGACATTCCGAAGGGAGGCCGGACCTCCCTCTCTCCCCCGAAGTCGCCGCCATGGCCGTGACAAGGTCGCCTCCCCAATTACCTCGGCGGCAAGGGCGACCACCCGCGAACAGAGGTTTGTTTACTTCCCACGCGGGGAAATCTGCTTCCACTTTCGGGAGCTGGCCTCCGCTTGCCGCCAAAGGGAAAGACAAGACATCGGGCGCCTCCGAAGGACGCTTCGGGTGACCGCGCCGCCCATTCCCCGAGCTCTCTCGGCTAAGCCCCTTCGGCCATCCCTACAAGGCCCCTAGCTAGAATGCCTACAGAATACTTAGAATACCAACACGCTGCAAACAGATTAAAAAGTTACACGAAAACGTTGGCAAAACCCTGTCTAAAAAAAAAAAAAAAAAATCGACATTCGTGTATAGACAGCGTTAGTTTAGTCTAACAAAGTACGGCGACACTGTTGCACGCCGTAGATGAGAAATTTGGCCAAAGCAGGAGCCACTGCTATCCTGGGATTTTTAACGTGCATTACGCAGCAGTGATGCGCGACCGCCCGCCTCCGATCCAACACAATCCTGTTGTCTACGTCCAGTTAACTTTCCCTTCTTTTTCTCTCTCTCTCTCTTTCTCTCCAGTTGTTATTGAGGAGGTTGTTGTTCTTGTTGCGGGGTCGCCGCAGATGGGATGATGGAAACCCGGATTGCGCCTGAGGCCAACGGAGCTTTACAAGCACAGGGACACCCCGGTGACGGGTACGGATGGATAGGGGACGACATTGACGTCCCCGTCTGTGTCGTACTGTATATCTGTGTCCTCCTCCTAATTGTTTGAAAGTCACCAACACGCTCAGATAGCATACAAATGGCTTATCATGTTAACGCCTATCGCTTTATGATTGTTTCTTTGGCGCGCTTTTCGGCCAATATCGGAAATTCGTAGGATCGTCACAATCGTAGCGATTGTAAGATGCTCAGAAATCGACACGCCCTCTGCTTCTTACACTGTGAGGTTTGAAGGGTTCGGTGCGTGATATACGAGCACTATTTTTGTAAACATCACGAGTAACTACAAATGCGAGCGATACAAAATTTGCGGACATCCGTAGACCCCTATCCGACCCGCCTTATCGTGTTCCTTGTTCAGAAAACAGCTGCTTTCGCTCACGAACGCAATATGTTCTGTCCACTTTTTTCTTCGTTACTGCGTTACCACTCGTTGCAACCCTCTCTTTATTTTTTCTCTCTCTCTCTCTTCCCTCTCTTCCTCTACATTTTATGTTTCTCCTTCCTTCTTTCGCCTCCTTTCGCAACAGCTGCCCGACAAAAGGAAGGAAGCTCGTGTGAACAACATCACACCAAACACCCTATGGGCAGAGTCTCCATCGAATACAATACTTCTTGTTAATATGTAAAAACTAGTTTAAAAAAAAAAACGTTATTTGGAAGAGGCATTGTATGTGGCACGTGGCATATCTGTGAATATTTGTGAATAGTCAGTGTCGTTTCTACGACATCTAATCTCTCCAAAACTAACCATTCTCTCTCTCTCTCTCTCTCGTTATCGTTTTGAACATAATCAGACTTACATCTGTTCGGTCTCACACCCCTCAAATTGCTGTTTAACCACCAACACGCAAAATTTTAAGAATGCTTGAGTTGAAAATGGTGTCAACGTTTTACAATCGCCAACGGCGATGATCTTGAAAAGAAACCTACTGGAAGCGGTTAATGCTTCGTGCTTCGTGGTTCGTTCTCCGGTGTTCTAATCGGCTGATGACGCAATCTGATTTGAAGATGCTGATAAACTCCTGGCTTTCCTTCCAAGTGCACCGTGCCGGGTTTTCCCTGAGCGATATTGGCGACGATCGCGGACTTGAATGTCGCCAGTGTCATACACCGCGGCCAGCCATGCAGTGGCCGTCGTATCAGCTGGAACACCTATAAGAGCCCATCTGACAGTGGACAGCACACACAAGATATAGCACGCATATACACGCGGAGAGCTCGGTGTGTGGTCGCTCCGTGCATGACTCGCTATGTCAAGGAATCAATCAACGCGGACAGATTCCGAGCTGAAGCACGCGGAATGCAGAATAAACGAGCTTGAACTCCGAAAATGTAGACGTATACGTCGACTAAACACGGAGTCTCCCGGACTGAATACCTCAGTTATGCGCGTAGAGAATCTGAGGTCCACCTCTAAAACCGATATATGCTTAGTTGTATTGTCGTACACCTCAGGAGCACTTCTGAACTTTAGGAGACAACGCTACAACTTGTCAATCTAATGGCGAAACGCCACGCGAAGGAATCAACTCGTTAGAATAAAACACCAAGCGCGTCTACTTTCTGGCGTACCTTGCACATCATATCACGAAGCCTGCACTTTTTGCAAAAGTACAGGTGGCTTACAGACGCATTTCATAATACACTGTACATATATATAACACACGGCATATGGGTACTGTTTCCATGACAACCAAGGTAGTATGGAAAGATGGGGAATGGCACTATCTTTATAAAACCAACGTTTTTCACGGACAGCCGATTTAAAGGCGCACGATCAGCTGACAAAAGATTTCGTTACAAATATGCTGATTTACGTAAATTTCGCGAACAATTATTATATTTCCTTTTAATTACTCGCGCGAGCATCACCGTTGGCATTCACGGACATTGACGTGTCACCATTTTCAAATGGTGACACGTTGTTGCAGACTTGAATGACAGACTGAAATTCATGATATCAAACGCAAAAGATAAATTTTTCAGCGTTACTTTGCACAACTTCCTCAAGTCATCACCAGCAAAATTTTGGAGATACCTATCGCCGAAGAAACACTCTGTCAGCTCTCTTTCCATATCTGATAGCACCGTCAGTGAACCCGGCGTAATCGCGGAATGCTTTAATGATTACTTCTCGACTGTTTTTACCATTGACAACGGTGATTCCCCCTGTATGACAGATGCCGTCAGCTTTGACCCCCTGCCAGATATTAACATTTCGTACGAAGGCGTCTTATCTTATCTTCTAAACCTTGATACTAAGAAGGGTCCTGGGGTCGACGGCATTCCCAATGCTTTTTTTGTCCGCTATGCTGAGTGGTGTGCAAAGTTTTTACATGAAATTTTTGTAGAATCATTGTCCTCAGGAAAGTTGCCACATGACTGGAAGTCAGCCAAGGTCATTCCCATTCATAAAGATGGACCTCGCCAACTAGTTAGCAATTACAGGCCAATTTCTATTTTATGTTCGTGTTCGAAGCTTATGGAACACATTATCTTTAAACACATCATAAGCCACTTGGAGTTCAACCGGTTTTTTAGTCCCAACCAACATGGCTTTCGTAAAGGTCTGTCCACCACGACCCAGCTTATTGAAACGATTCATGAATTTAGTTCCTCTCTTAACCATACCGGGCAAATTGATGTAATATTTCTTGATCTATCTAAAGCATTTGACAAGGTGTCTCACATTAAGTTGCTTGTAAAACTGCAGTCCATCTTAAGTAATGATAATATAATTAACTGGTTACGAGGCTACCTAGAATCACGATCCCAGTTTGTTGAAATTAGCGGTTCTCGATCTTCATATGCTTCGGTAATATCAGGCGTTCCGCAAGGGTCCGTCCTTGGACCTCTCTTATTCCTGATTTTCATTAATGACATTACTCGTAACATCCCTGTGAAATTACGCTTGTTTGCTGATGACGCCATATTGTACACTGAAGTCCGTGATGTAAATGACCAAGTTCAACTTAATACTTGCCTTTGCAAAATTCAGGCATGGTGCTCGACCTGGCAAATGTCACTAAACCCCATAAAAAGTGTCTACATGCACATCACTCGCAAACGCAACCTCCTAACTTATCAGTACGCATTGCAGAGTCATATCCTTTCAGAAGTCTCGTCCTATAAGTACCTTGGAGTTCTAATTAGTAACGATTTACGTTGGAATGCTCATGTTAACTACATAGTGCGTAAGGCGCTGTCGAAACTGTGGTACTTGCGTCGAAATTTCAAACAAGCTAGTGTGGATATTAAACTGACCGCTTACAAGACATTTATTCGTTCTACTCTCGAATATGCTGCAATCGTATGGGATCCCTACACTGCACAAAATATTTCCTTACTTGAAAGTGTACAGAAAAGAGCACTCCGTTTTATTTTTAACAAATATGGTCGTCTTGACTCAGTCTCAGCCCTTTATGACCTTGCAGGCTTGCCTACATTGCAGCATAGACGTAAGGTGGACAGATTGAAGTTTATGTTCAGTTTAAGTTCCGGTCATGTAAACCTGGATAAAACTTTGTACATAACACCACTTGGAGTTCCTAGATATCCTTCCAGAAATCGAAATATCAGAGCCTTCGCCGAGTTTAGCTGCAGAATAGATGCTTTTAAGTACTCATTTTTTCCGCGAACGGTGAATGAGTGGAACAAGTTACCCGAGGAAATTGTTAATTCTTGCAGCTCGCCAGAATTTGTAAAACGCTTAAACAACTACCTTTAATTTTATTTTTCCGCTGCTCAGTGTGTGTTATGTTTAGGAGCTGTGATTGTGATATGTAGGCCCTATTCTTTTGTTTCTTTCTTGTGTACCTTGTTGCTCTATTATATGATTGGCGTGGTTGATCTTTGTATTTATGCATTGAGCTGTATCTACATGAGAGCCCATTGTTCATTTTTTTTTTTTTTAGGCACTGTCGGCTGTTGGACTGTTGTTTTCTGTATATTTGAAGTGTTTCACTCCTACCATGTCTCCAAATTGGAGTATGTAGTATTTATAAATAAATAAATAAATAAACCATATATCGACTCGCTCCCGCAATGCTGATGAAGAAGGACAGGTGGCATTCACTGGCGGTCATGGCTGAGATGCTGCACCTGAGCCCACGGTGCCGGTAAGCTTCCATAACGCTCCCAACACGCACATTGAGCACCATCAAGATTGTCTTCTTTGGCTGACCATGAATAAGAACTGCAGCCCGAGCATGCGCCGTAAGCAGTCACCTCAAATATGGCGTCCAGTGAATATCATATACACGAGAGACGAGGGGATGCCGATGCAAGATTCAGTTTCCTAAAGCTTATGGATCGAAACTTGCAATTGAAGTCTCAACGACTCAGCTGCGACGAGATGGAGGTTGTTACGAATGGCCCCCGGACCATGTTCACAATGTCTACATCGGGCCGTTTGTTTTCGTTGAGCGCCTCCCACGGGTTCGAGGTCATCTGACTCAGCGAGCCTGGCGCAAGCATCGCTTCGAAAGCACGCCTGCCCCGCGGACGCACCAGACGGGCGCCGTGATATAGCCAGACTTTACCGTGTGCAGGTCTGGATATAGCATCCGAAGAGGGAAAACAACATCTCAGGTTTCACACCAGGGCACGATCCGGGGCGATGAAATCATCGGGACGCCTTCATTCAACGCGTAGACACGAAGGGTCGAATGTCGGCACGTCACGTCTCGGCCCCGGACGGTGTTTTGACCAGCTGCGTGAATTCCAACGAGCCGGTGTTTTGGTGAGACTCTCGGCGCCGTCTAGACCGACGGTGAAGTGTTTACGGCGGCTCAAAAATTTCTAACGTAATTCCATTACTTTTTTAGTAACGGATTACCACAAGTTACTCGTTACATTCTTTTGTTATTTCGATTTTTTTTTTAATATTTGAAGCATAATTGTAACAATATGATTTTCGAGTAGCGCCACCGAGTTGGGGCGGAAAGAGGAGGAGGGGGGGGGGGGGGGCACATAGACTGAACCCAAAAGCTTGTGACGGGATCTCGGTAAAGAAAGAAAGAAGGTGGAAAGAGGGAAACAGAGGGGGGAGTTGACTCTGCTATCCCCTTAGCACAATAACAAGAGGAGGGCCCCGACAAAAGTAGACAAAGAAAGAAAACGGAAGTTTTCACACAGTTAAAGAGGTTTCTTAAGACAACCGAAGGGTGGCTCACACGATGCAAAAACGTCGCGTTTCGGTCGCTTTTTCTCTAAAAGAGAAGCCCCTTCTGAGCCTTGGGCACTTGATTCGGAGTGGGGCGAAAGAAGAATAGAAGAGTAATGGCCCATAAAAATGTCACATGACAGGGATCTCCCAAACTGGAATTGTGGGGTGGGTCTGCTGCGTATGCTGTTTCTTTTTGCTAAGATCATTATCGGGAAGTTTGTGCGATCCAGTCCCTGCCCGCGCTCCGATTTCAGAAGCGGAAGGACGTGAGTAAAGACATAAGCAACACCCTGTGAATAAGCTCGAAGTTCAACTAATAGCTTTCCTTCGCGTCTTTTTCTTTAAATAAAAACAGTAGCCACTACAACTTCGTGTGCACGGGGGACGGTGGGGAGTCAGCCTTCCCTCCTATTTTTGCTTGTTTGCGTTTTGTGCGGGGGAGAAGTCGCCGTGAGTTCCAAGTACGGGGCTTTACGGGACAAAAGGCCAGATGCCGTCCAGTTCCAAGGGCGATTTTAGAACTCCAGTGCCTTCTGATGTTTTTACGTGACATTTTTCTTATATTTTCTTGTTACACGGCAAAAAAAGCATCTCGTTTCCTTCCCGTGTTGGAGACTCTAGTTTTCCATCTTTCTGGTCAAGTAGAGACAAACACCAGAGCCCTAGCTGAGCCTACAAGCGAACCTAGTGTCGTCTTGGAGAACGATACTCACAATAGTCACCACATCCGCTGATGATGAGTTTTCTGCGAATTTTTTCTGTTTCTCTTGCTTAGCTTTGTTGTTGGTTTTTTTTTTTTTTTTTTTGCAAGAACCTCGCGTTTTTGTCGTCTTAGTAGGGTGTAGCCCTTGTCAAATCCTGTCTTTCTCTAAACTCTCTTTTTCTCTTGCTACTTATGTAGGAATGTTTTATATATATGAATTGTTTTTTTTTTTTGCTGTTAAATATTTTCTACTGAGGTCCCGCCTCTAGCTCGCTGATCCACGGCTAAAAATACGCGAGAGGTCCCAGCAGTGAGCATTCAGCATGTCTCTTGCACTGTCGCCATGGCCCTCTTTGGAGGGTCATGGCGACAGTGCAAGAGACATGATGTGACGACAACGCATAATGTGACGACAACGCCACATTGTGAACTGAAAGGCACCAAGGGAACTGTGAATTTAGAGTTTCAGTGCCTACTCTGCCTCCCCAAAAGACAGCTTTTTTCATCTGCGAAGTCCACGAATTCGAACCGACTGAAACACGCAAAGGTAAGCGCTTCTTAGTTTTTTTTTTTTTTTTTTGTGGAAACCAGTGATTTAGAAAATAACATTTTTGTGTAGTTCATAGTGTGGCGTTTGCATCCCAAATTTACACTCGCAACATTGCCTTTGGTTATTTTTTTCAGCCCGAGTGTATCCGCTGACGTATGGCGTAAAGTAGGTTTCGAACAGTTAATAAATATATTGATATTTATTTGAGGTCAGGGGAGCCTCGGCGAGTTGCTGATGGAGTTTACGCAAATTGTATTTTCGCATATCGGCAGCTAATAATGCTGCTTCCACGCATACCATTGTGACATGAGCGATATGGGTGTGCGATTTGGTAAAATATTTGATCTTCTAAAACGTGCCATACTCGGTTTCCACTTTAAGTGTGAGCGTAGCAGAAGCTATAAAAGCGGGCTCCGGGCTTTCAGTGTCACTTCCAAGCACGCGCGCTCGTGCAGTTCAATCAGGTTGTTCAGGGCCGCTCATTTTTCCTCTTTCTTCCGAAAGAGAGCAAAGATGAACGACCTCAACTTCCAACGCCAACTGCTCTTGATGTGCAATAAATACTAAACACAAAACTTAAACGACTTTTTACATTGATTGCTGCTAGTAATATTTGTCTACGTATAGCTAATACGTTACCTTATTACCGCATACAGAGATAATACGTGAAAAATCGCGTTTTTGCATGTATTTCTTAAAGTAATTGAAAAGTAATCGAGTAACGTAACGAAGTAATTAATCGATTACATTTTAAAGCAAGTAATTTGTAACGGTAATCCGTTACTTTGATGGCCAAGTAATTGTAATTGTAATTAATTACTTTTTACAAGTAACGGGCACAAGTCTGCTACCTAGGGACCTGGGGAGAACCAAGTGCTTAAAATGAGCGAACTTTGACAAGCAAATATCTTCTCTGGTCTTGAACCAACTGTACATCATGTAAATAAACAGTGTACATTTCGAGAGAGATCGCGGCTCATCGCTGTCCCTGCTGAGCTCAAGCCCGGTGCCTGGCTCGAGTCGCCCCTCCACCACCACGGACCCCGCTCGGTCAAAACAAGGTACAGAAAGAACCGTTGCACGTCACCGGCCCGTGCCCTTCTACACACGCCGGCGCAGACACGGCAGAAAGTCAAAGCAAGGCAAAACCCGCAGACCGGGAAAAGTTTCATGGGGCCTGCGAGAGAAGTGACCGTTGTCGGACAAGAGGACCGGGTGCGTTCGAAGGGAAAAGCTTGACGGTGATGGATGCGAGACGAAGCCGTGGCACGCTGCTGCTGCTGCCTGTCCTGGCCCGGAGTCAGCGGTTCAGGAAGGACCAGGAAGGCGACCCGCCGCGCCGCCCACGCGTCAATTGGAGCGCATATGGCGGAAGACTGACGTCGTGTCGTGATGAATCGCTCGCAGCGGGCTCGGAACGTCCTCCCACCATATACACCGCTTCATCTTGCGACGAACCGTAAGCGGACGCTATCATGCCATAGAAGCCAATCCACTGACTTGTGTGTATCACGTGATTTTCGGTTCGGGTACGGCAACGCGAGGGGGGGGGGGGGGGGGGCGTATTCGGTCACGTGATCGGCTCACAGCGCTAGATTGGCTGGGAGGACTCCTAGGGTTCGCTGCGGTCCATCGAAGGCGAAGCGAGGTGTACAGGGACCTACGACGTGACACACGGTCTTTGCGTGCGAGCGGGTATCAAGTCGGTACAGTTGGTCCGGCTCTTTTCGGTGGTTGATCCTGGGGTCTTTCGCAGGGTGATTCCTACATATTTTTTTTTTTCTGATATATTGTACTGTTTATTTTATAGTTCATGTAGAATTAGAAAGCAGTGGGCGTGTTTCCTTCTAAAACATAAAAAGAACAACGAAAATGCGCAGTGAAAAAGGGGAGAGTGATCTAGCTTCGATGTAGTGTGCTCGTACTATTTTGAGATGTGATTGTATATATTTGACCAATTTTTATTGAATCGCAATACTTGGACCGGTTTCGAGTCCATTACTGTACGATTTTGATTGTCCGATTCTCACGTCACCCGAAAGAATGCCGAATGCACGGTGCGAAACAAGGGGAAAGAAAAAGATACAAAATGGTGTCGCATCAGTGCACGATATTAATAGTAACGCGGGGGCGGTGTGATGCCTGCCTCTGTTCCCCAAAATGGATCACCGGAAGCCCCCGAGCTGAAGCGAAGAGGAACTTCGTTCCGGAGGCTTTGAGTTCGGAGGTTCAAAACCGCTCTGTTATTTTCTGACGTAGCTCGTATTTTTGCTTCACTGTCTCGCGAGTCAATTTTGAAAGCTCGGCCCACGCTGAGGGGGAGAAAATATGGCTACAGCCTATGCGTCTATAGACGGGTTTTATTCGATTTGTATAGGTCCCCTTCAAGCTTGGACAGCGAGCAGATCAGCTCCGTCATGGTTTCAAACCTCTCGATATAAAATAAATAAATAAAAAGGTATCGAGTTAGTGACCCCGTTGCCTTCTGTCCCTTTTATTTCTTTACTGCCGCGTTTCCACCGCTGTAAACTGACCAAGCTGAAAGAGGGTGAAGAAAACAATGGGTGATCCACTCGTTGCCTGGTACATGCGTTTGTGCGTTTCGGTTTTCTTTCGCGGGTTTTCCCTCTGTAGTTTCTAGAGTTGCTTGTAATGTACGTAAAGAGATCACCGAGGCTTTTCAGAAATATTTCGTGTGAAGTTTTCTTGTAAGTCTGATTTTAAAACCTGGCATTCGTTTTCTTTCAAGCTTGCTGGCCGGGACTTTATTCCTTGGGAGCTTGTTTCTGATGCGACACATAGTAATGTGTAAGAAACAAAAAACGAATCTCAAGGAAAAATAACAGATGCCTGTCACATCTTTTAGGTTTGGCTATAAATCGGGCTATAGGTAGGTGTTATGACATCTTTTGTGAATTACTTATAGAACTCATGGATACTTTAAAACTCAAGGAAAAATAACAGATGCCTGTCACACCTTTTAGGTTTGGCGATAAATCGGGCTTTCGGTCGGTGTTATGACAACTTTTGTGAATTACTTATAAAACTCATGGATACTTTGAAACTCAAGGGAAAATAACATGTCTGTCACAGCTTTTAGGTTTGGCTATAAATCGGGCTTTCGGTCGGTGTTATGACAACTTTTGTGAATCACTTATATTGAGAACCCATGGATAATTTGAAATTTCAACTGCGTCGCAGGTGTTTCATGACCGGTTCTGGAGTTCTAAATTTTCCCGAAACACGCTTCACGTAACAGCACATGGTCGCATAAAGCGATTTTTGGGGGTTGTTGTTTTAAAAATGGAAGCATTACGAAATTCAGTGTTTAGAAGCACCTTTATGCGACAATTTCTGCGCCACGTCAAGCATCCGAGACGTTCAATGTTAGCACAGCGGAAGGTTTGTGTGCCACTGACGCGTGGCGACACTGCATGGTTCACGCTGTAGATGTGGAATTTAGCCAATGTAGCTAACCTAAGGCCTCTAACAGTCTGGGTAAAACTTCGGTAATGGTCATTTTATTATTTCGGTACGGCCGAAGTTATGAATATAAAAGTTGCAAATCACTAAAGGGCAAGTGCTTGAACTCGAGGAGGTTGAATTAATATGTAAAAAATTTTGTTTGCAAAATTTCAAAACACAAGGCAATTTGTTTTAGTGCAAAAGTATTAACTGTCTCATGGAGCGAGCTGACGTTATCAATCTGAAGCGCAAAAACGGCAGATAGTTTCCTTCGGTTCCACTGGCTGGCGCGTGTCGACGGGGCTCCCATTGGCCGCTGCGCTCGTCAGTTTCCACTACCACTCACCCCATGACCGCGTGTCCATCAGCGCGGAGCGTCCAAGGTCACCAGGGGAGCACACGCGCCGACCGGCGACGTAACAGTACGCAGCAGACGAAAAAGGGAGCGGACGAGCGGCCTGCATGCTTTCGCATTCACAACTTATAAGGAATGCTTAGGTGTACCTCAATCTTCTTTTTGTTTTTTGTTTTTTTACAGCGGAGCTGTTAAGGGCTAGGTTCCCCAGGATCGTGTCCGTGTATGTCGACACAAACCTAACTGGACAGCTACCGCCATCTATAAGCGACGGCGGCAAGCACACAACCAGTATGGTTTCCGCCGTCGCTCGTAGATGGCGGCAACCTTTCCAGCTATAATAGAAGAATGGATAGTTGGGCGCTTTGGACATAATTCATCGTAGGAAACAGCGCGAAAAACAGACGACGACGAAGAAGAAGCACACAGTGTATCGAGTATGCAGCTCCGCTGGTCTTCCTTCTTCACGAGAGTGGAAAGGCTGAACGTTTTTTTCATTTTAATTTTGTTTACCACGATCTCTATTGTACGCCAGTTTGAATGTAGGTAGTTCTCTTAATCGCAAGGCGTGTTGGAATTGGAAGTTGCTGTTGTTTAGATCCGTGAAAAGTATGGACGCTTTCAACGCGTCAGTTACCCTATAGCCCTCACCAGTCGGCGCGCTCCCCAGGCCGCCATTAATGCCCCTTCATGTTTAAAAAGTAGCGCAAAGTGCTTCGATGCACGAGGCACGTGCAACGTGCAGCCCTTGGGAAGATCATGGCGGCACAGCGAAGCACCGAGCGTTGCACTGAGCTAGATTTCAGACGCCATGTTCCTCAAGGAAGTGGCGCTCAAGGAAGTGGCGCGTGGCACGTGTCTCGGGCATTTCTACAACAAAAAATGGCGCCACTTTTCCCATGGTAGAGGGGCTTCAGCCGCCATTGCCGGCCCGTATTTTGGCCTGCACCAGCACTCCGCTTACCTCATTTGCAGATGTTTGTGTGACGATGGGTGACCACAGTGGGACGCACAAAAGGCGTCCAACGGGCAAGCCGCTCTGTAGTGGGTTGCAAAAGCTGCAGTGGCGACATTGAGGTCTGGAACCACGCTGTGTGCACTGAACATGCCCTGCTGAAGCACATGGACTGTCCGTGCTTGGTACCGTTTTCGATCCACCGATTCATACTGAATAACCCGAGCGGGGCATCTTCAAGACGGGAATGGCAGCACTTTTTCTCGGGCCGCGCTCGCAAATTAGCGAGTTGCTCGTTCACGCAAGACTTTCTACCCAACGCATTGGTTGTCTCCTATAACTCATTCCGATGCAGCCAACAGCGAACACGATATTTTTCTGATGAACGAGCGACTCCTGAGCCGTCACCCGAGAGTCGCTCCCGGGACACAAGCGAAGTTTGCTTGGAATTTACTACAACCGAGCGGTGCGACGGTCAGCGGCAAGCAATCCGCCCCAGCGACAGCCCAACCCGTCGCTGATCGCCAAGTTTTTCGCTTGCCAAATCGCCTACGTGATTAAAGCGCCCAACTGCAGCGACAAACAAGACCACGATGAGTAAAGTACGGACATGCGGCGATGGCTAAGGCTGCGATATTCTCGCTGTGTCAACTCGACATTCACAGAAGTCACACTGGGTTTTAACTACCCTTATTTCCGCGGTCATAATCTTCTGTCGTCGACCCATTCACAGTCCGGTTCCATCAACAACCCGGCGGTGGCTTTCGAAGCGAAGTACACGGTGCTATTGGTAGCAGCGGTGAAGTAGAGGCCGGCAATGGCGGACGGGTCACGTGGTGCCAAGATGGCGACGCCCACGCAAAGTTGCCTGAAAGCGTCTAAAAAGATCCGCGATCGAGAGAAAAAATAAGAAAACTATATTTTTAAGGAAAGCAGAGGGACAGAGAGAAGAGCGTTCTAGTCACTTAACTGAAGAAGTAAAGAGGCTGCCTAACGAACCCCGGCCATTTTGTAATCATTCGGCAGCCATGAGATTGTCGCATCTTCCGATACGAGCACCGAAGAACCAATCACGAAGTAAGAAGCGTAAATAAGATTAGAAACGCCCTGTTAGGTTGTCAACGACTGTATAGTACGTTTTAAATCGATTCAAAGACGGCGTGCACAAAGATCGGGGAAGTTTGCGCGCCCCCTTCCAGAAAACAGGCACTCGCGCGAAAACAGTAGCGCACGCGGAAACGTCGCGCGTTTATTCGCTCCAAGCGGGACGTCCAGAATACCAATCGCCAAACTCTGTGATCCGTAATTCCACGATAGATCCGCAAAAAAAAAATACCGAATATGCGCCTCACGCGCGCGTCGTCGCCGTCGTGCATGAAACGCGCATGCACTCAGCCTTGACAAACTTCTTCGGCAAAAGAAAAAAAACAAATATATATAATCTTCCCTTTTTTTCTTTTCTTCAGCCGCGGTGTGTATACCAAAATACCGATGAGCAACGAGCAATGGCAGTGCCACACGGCAGCGCCGAAGATGTCTTGAACACGAACGACGGCACCTCTCTCCGCATGGCTTCGACTTTTGCGCGTTCTTCTTTTGCGTTTTTTTGCGTGCGCGAGGCAGGCGTTCAATACACGTACACATTCGCACAGCGGGGCAAAACGACTGCCACGGACTCGGAAAATGAATTATCGGCTTCCTTCTTAGGAGTCCTTTGAGGGGCTTCGTCGTCATCGATTTCCCCTTCGCGCGGGAGGGACGTTTCGCTTTACGGGGGGGCATCTTCCTTTGGGCAGCAGCTTCCTCGTCTTCGCCAAGGCTTCTTCCTCGTGGTTCTGAACGACCCTATACTGGTTGTCCGTTATTCCTATTTGCTCTGAGGGTCGTTGGTGCCTTTTTTTCTCTTTTGTGTGTGATTGTGTCTCGCACGCATGTTTAGACAGCGAGAAGTTAGTCACAACAGTGGGTGTCTGGCGTGAGAAATTTAGTTGCTGCGGAACCACTACTATAGCCAGGGATCTTTAACGTGTCTCACGCAGTAGGGATTGCATAAGCAAAAACCGCTACGATGATCATACAGACCGAAACGGGCGTGCGTGCGGATTGAGCCCAGGATCCCTGGAGGTTCTTGTGAGCGAAGGTTTACTCCCCGAGCTTTGCTTTACTCGCCTAGGCACTTTGCGAGGAGCGTGATTTGGGGTGATGCCGTCACATATACCCGTATGGATAAGAATTGAGGGACCACGTGGAACGTGTACCTTCCTAGTCGTCACTGAAATGTTTTTGTTAGGCCTGTCGAGACGTGTCGTGTGCTTTGGAGATAAAAACAACCTTTATTACTCACCGCAAGATTGCCGTGTACGTTCGGCCTCTGATCGAATGTGGTCCTAAGGGTTAGAACCAGATGCAAAATATGGTAACTATTTCGTTACCTAACTCAAACCTTTTAAGCGATTAAAGAAAAAATATCTCTACAGTAACATTGGGCTCGTCCCCGCGGTGACAGACGCCATTCATCTCCCTGTTCTCGCGGACTTCGTTGGCCGCCAATTTCTCATTGATATTTTCTTAAAAATCGCGTATAACTTTTGAATCAGATAGCGGCAAGTTTACGAACTTCATCTGGTTCCAACAGCTATCACCACATTCGGCAGAAGCAGAGCGTTTGGCAATGCGTCCTTTCGCGGTGAGGGGAATAAAGTTATTGTAAAGTATGGCGTTATTGTTCACCGCCTTCTTGGCGTGCTCTCGACAATATGAGCTGCCGGGCGCCACCGCCTTTGCATACGTGCTATATAGTGGAAATACCTTTTGCGCGGAACCCCCGCGGAAAGCTAACTGGAGTATAGTATTTCATCTCTATGCTCCGACGGATTAGCGAGCAGCATTGCATACCGGAGTGCCAAGGTGGTACGAGAGCTGTGCAAGGCCTGACATTAGAACCGACGAACGGCAGTGCCTCTGAAGGAGTGATGTCAGTTTCGACGAATAGCAAAGCCTCTGAAGAAATTTTGTCAGATTTGACGAATGGCGTTTGAGAAAATTCTTTCTGTGTTCTTTCTTTTGGGGGGACTGTGAGCATGGGATAAAGCCCCTTCATATGTTTCAAACAGAGCGCGAGGAGCGTCGATGCATGAGACACGTGCAACGTGCAGCTTGGGAAGATCATGGCGGCACAGCGCATCACTGAGCTAGATTTCAGACGCCATATTCCTCCCAGAAGTGGCGCGCGGCACGTGTCTCGAGCATTTCTACAACAATGAATGGCGCCACGTTTCCCAGGGTAGAGGGGCTTAAGTATGTAAGCGTTTTCTTCCCTGGAAAAAGGGTTTTAGTCTGGGCAGGCCTCACCTCGAGTAGCCGCGGAGAGGGTCCGCGGGGCGTCCAGAAAGTTCCCTTCCTGCTTCGTAAAAGTTGCTGTATCGTGGTTCCCTGTATATAAAGTATACCTACTCCATATCAACCCTCACCGAGCCTTCTCGCTGATGACATCGGGAGTCCGTGGCGCATCGAGAAGAACAAAGAACCATCTACTGTTATCTTTTCTCCCAAAAGCCCGATATTGAAAAACGATCGAGTGTTGACTTGTTCTTAAACATGCTTCTAACATATGCCAATAATGACGGACATTAAGGGCGCCAAAATGTCGATATCAAAAAAGATGAATCTTAGGCGACATTATACCTCGGATAGGGGTGAACAGAAAATATCCTCGCTTCTACCCATTTGTATCTAGGTGTCGTACCGGTGTGCACTCGTAGACTCATAACACTATGTAATGTGCGTTAAAAACATATCAGCCGGCGCTCGTACTGACTAAATTCCCCGTAAACATCGGACCGACCACCCTACAAGACGTACTAACTTCCTGCTGTCCAAATACCGATACATGGTTGCTAATTTCTGACTAAGAAAAGCGGGTATATGTCTAAAATAAATCTAACAATGTTGGAAAACTTCTTTTTGCCTGCTTCTTGTGTCGTTATTCTTTTCCCTCTCAAATCGCAGTTTCGAAAGCCTCAACGTTTGAACCATCGGCAGCTCGCTAACCTTTCGCTGGTATAAAACTTTACTCATACGTACAAAATGTTTTTTTTTTTTTTCAAAACATTGTGCAACCAACCCAGTGGAGCTATACGTCACCGCTCTCGCGACCTCATCCTCTTTCATGGATCGATGTTTGTCTAAATCGCTCATATTCCACGCCATTTACAACCGAGAAAAGTCGCACTCCCGTGTATCGCGTGCTCGAAATAACCATGGCGGACGCCCGCGTCCAAAAATAACTGGAGCAGTCAAAGGAACCCACGCGACGGCAGCCTTCGTCGCCATGCATGGGAGAGTTCCTCCTATTCTTCACGCACGCTGCAGTCTCTTCATTCAGAACCAAACTTCGGAAGACTCCATTTTCATTTGTTCGCACGAACAAACATGGCGGCTCTGACGTCGTGCCACCGTGGTGGCGCTGCTGTCAGCACGGCGCATGCGTCGGCGCCTCATTTCACACGACTCGTTTCTGCGCAAGCGCAGTGCACACACTTGGTACGGGCGAACGTAGAGCGCTCCACCTGTAATGGAGAGGTCCCGGGTTTGATACCCGGACCAGGCGGATTTTTTCGGTCGCGCACCAGTCACCTAGCTGTGTTTGGAGATTTGTGTTTGTCCTTTGTCCCCCTTGTTCCCCTTCTCCAGGGATTATTTTCTTCTTTTTTCTTCTCTCTTCCGCACTTCGAAGGGAGGAGAAGAGAAACTCTACGGAATGCATTGCTAGGTGGGAAAGAGCAGAAAGGCAAGAAAAGAGGGAATAAGAGGAGGAGGAGGAAAGAGAGGCACGTGTCTCGAATTGAGTTAGATGCGATTGTGACGTGCCGCCGTCAGCGCCGGCTGATTTGAATGCGACGCCCCGAGCACGCGACGACCGGCCCCCCGACCCCCCCCCCCCCCCCCCCCCCCCAACCCACTTTTTTTTTCCATTCACCCTTTTTTCTTTTTTTCTAAACACCCCCGCACATTCACGCCACGCGACCCCACTCTTAACAACACGTGTACCGAAAAGACGGTACTACAAAAATCGATGCGCAGCGAAAGCTAAAAGCTTGGGAAACAAACAAATATAAATAAAAAATAAATAAAGTAAAGGACATCCCAGGACGTTGAAAGGCTAGGCTCCTAAAAATAGTCGATATACTGCTAAACTGTGCAAACGCCAGGTGCAAATACAAAAGGGAGAGTGAAAGAACTAACGCGAAAACTTGCACTGAAAAAAAAAAAGAAAAAAAGAAAGACATTCGCATTCGCTATGTCACCAGAAACGGCAGCAGTGGGCGGCCAATGTACTTTCTGTTTTGTTTTTCATCATTTTTATGTGTATTCATTTGCTGGGACTTAAGCGGCGAGCTAAAGTGTCGGGAGCTCCGACTGTTCGGACCCGTTCGGTAGTCGCTGAATAAGTGATTTTCGCGAAGCCGCGGGGCCGTCAGTGAGTTTGGAACCACGCGGGCCAGATGTCGCCTATAGTTCCCCTTTGAAAAACGCCGCGCTCCGTCGTCGGCGTTCGTGTCGTTGCCTGTCTGACGAACCGTTTGACGCTGCCGGGAGAAAGGGCGCGCCCAATTTCTCCGTCTTTCCGCTCGATGGCGTTGACAAGTGGAACGCACGTGAGATGAGCATGCATAACACGCACTTCGTGCAATTTGGAACGGTGCGAAATCGAAGCTCCGCTCATGGCGCATTTATATGTGTGTGTGCGTATGAAAAAGTATTGGGGTTGTGTGGATATTTACACAGCGTATGTGTTTGTTTGTGCGTGTCCCTGTGTACGTGTGCGTGGTCGTTCGTTTATGTTTATATTAAATTGTTTCCTTCTCCTAATGCGATTTCATTCGTTGGAGAATGAAAATCATATCGTCATAAATTACACCACGCAGCACAAAAAACCTCTACTCATCTTGCTTTGTTTTGTATTGTTTCTTGCATGTGTTGCGTGTTGCGTATTGAGTGACCGTGTCGAGTACTTCTAGGGTAGGCTATATCCCAACGTTACTGGAGCAAGCTCAGTTTCGCAGCTCCCTATTCTTGCCTGAAGAGGCGAGTGGCGCAGGTGGCGGTCACGAGAACTAGCGGCGCTGCAGTCGGAACTTACTTCCCTGTCTCGCGCGTCGTCTGCTACCCCCTTTTCTTTTTCTTTTCTTCCTTGTTTTTTTTTTTTTTTTTTTTATTTTTATATGTTTATAGGAAAAAAAATATTACGAAGATGAAGTGTAATACACCAAAGAGATCAGAGTCAGCGCATTCTGAGTGTTCTTTCCTTGAGTGTTTGAAATTTATTTTTGTGTGCGTCTGTTTCCTTGCGCTGTGAAGTTTTAGTATGAATCACCAACTCGCCCAAGCTCAAGTATTGCTATTCAAACTTGGCGGGCTAGACAATCTGGAAGCAAGACTCGACTGCAGCGCTGCTAGTTCTCGTGACCGCCACTGAGCCCACGTCGCAGGCGGAACTGTGAAACTGAGCTTGCTCCAGTAGCGTACGTTGCTCTAGCCTATAGACGTTTTCTGTTTCCTGTCGTTCTCAGTCACGTGGGTTCCGTATCTGATATGCGAGACGAAAAAATAAAAATAATAAAACATTTCAACCTGGAATATGCGAGAAAATATAGGTGAGGCAAAACGAGAATCTGTGACAACTAGGTGATAACCACGCATTTTTTGTAAACGCCTTCCAGAGGCGTCCAGCGATCAAAACGATGTTTTACCGCATACCAGAAGTGATGGCTGTGCCCTTGTGCAAAAGTTGTATACTTTCAGCTTGGTCGTTCACGGCGAGATACTTCCGTAATTTGAAGCACTCAGATCGAGACGGACGTTCATGATGGGAATGAATAAAACAGTGCAAGAAACAACAAGGACACAGGGACAAGCGGAAGACACACAAACGACAGTCGAGAGTCAGCGCAATATTTGTGCGTGCTATTGTGCGTGCGCGATCGAAAGCGTCGCTGTGGTCGGCCTTCCGCGATTGGCCAAATGCTGACTATGACGTCAGCAAAAGATTTCTCATCGATGGAAATAAGAGGAATGGAAGAACTTCAATTTCGGCGGTGGTGGCAGTGTTGCTTTAAGAGCGCAATGATTTAAAGCCTCCACCATGCTCCTTACAAACACCATCGAAATTGTTGTTCGCTAGGTAATGACGTCACGAAAGGTAACCATAGGAGGGCGCCATAAAGAGGACAGCCTGCAAGCAGGAGTCACCGCAATATCTGCGGTTCGAATGCCGCGTGCCCAAGTTTCTTCCTTGAACTCATTGCCACGCGGCATTCGAAGCACGGATCTCGCGATCTCGCGTTCGAATCTGTATGCATACTGTCTTTTGTATGACGTATATGTCGTGTTTCCCCGGCTTATAGAAGTTTTCTATTTCCTTTCGTTCTCAGTCACGTGGGTTTCGTGTCTGGTATGCGGGAAGAAAAAATAATAAAATATTTCAACCTGGGATATGCGAGAAAATATAGGTGAGGCAAAACAAGAATGTGTGGCAATTACGCATTTTTTCCAAACACCCTCCAGTGGCGTGGGGAGATGAAAACGATGTTTTACCGCATACCAGAAATGGCGACATTCAAGATGGCTGCGCCCTTCTGGAAAAGATCTTGTTTTATGTATTCTCATCTTCGCAAAGCATCACTGTTGCAAACAAACCAGTCATCAATTTCAGCGGGGGAAACCTGTTTCTTCGATGTCTGAACGTCCAGAACGATTTGAGAGAACCATTTGTCGAGGCAATTTTAGGTGGCTGTGTTCCATTCGGTTCGGCAACGGTCGCATTGCTTGGGGGGCGGAAGTAAATTAACCGCTGTTCTTTTTTCTCCCTTAAAATATTGTGTTTCTGATCAAGGTTTGCTTAGCACGACCACATATGCCTCGGCGAGTGGGTCTTTTGTATTGTTAGAGACTGTGCCACGCAATGCAGACATGCTGCTTCGCCACTTAACTGTCTCAAAAATGGCAAGGGGGAACCTATCAGAGGTCGACGCAATGACCACAAATTCGTAAGTTATTAGCGCGTAGTAATGTCACATATCTCTATTATATTGTCGAGGTAGCTTTTGAATAATTCCACCGTATAAACCAACATAGACCAATTAATGTTTAAAAACAAACCGGAGCGGCCCTATTGTACGCCGCCTGCGCTGCGCATGCGCGATGGAGTGTGGGCAAGAAGCTCGCCGTCGTTCATAAACAAACCATTGGAATGCGATATTTCCGTGGTTGATGTGACTCCCCGTGCTCTTTTTCGCGTTGGAATTATTGATTCTACATCTTTCTGGCAATGTCTGACTACTTTAGCGGCCTCAGCAAAATTCACGAGGCTTGTTACACCGCAAAAATTCGCGTGAAGTTTCTGCGTGAACGCTGTAAAATGGACGCTGAAGCCTGATTCCCATGATGAGATTCTGCTCGCTATTTTCAGTCATGGCGTCACTGCGGCTGCAAAGGCATGTATGGTAGATGCGATGTTCGACGTTGATACTGAAATTCGCAAGCAGCATCGGACCAAGAGAATAAGGCATAACAAGTCGGTGATGGTCACTGACAACAATTACCAACACCTTATTGTATCTACTGTTTACACCGAGCCTGCTTACGCCAACCAACCTTCAAATTGAAGTCTTTTGAGGCCTGCACTTACTTCTTATCGCAATTACCGGGTCAACGTTTGGTCTACGGGCCGCTGCCGTTTGAACGACCATACAACAACAAGCAGAAACTTTTGAAAGAGCAGACGACAACAAGCAGAAACGTTTGAAAGAACAGACGACAGTTCAAACGATCAGGGGGCCGTTTGAACTTGAAGACGCACTGAACGCAGTCCGCAGGTGGTTCGTACAACTATGCGGTTCCACGTTCATGCTGGAACAAAACAAATAAATCTTACGACTACAAGTATCCGTGCATGAAACCCAAAGTGCTTCCCGTACAAGCAATCGTAATCCGACGGCGTCTGAGTTTTTTTTTTTTTTTTTTTTTTTTTTTAGAGTAATCGTTCACCGACGAACCGAGCAGGCATAAAACACATAAAAACTGACCTTCAAACCTTTCTTGACTTTTTTGGTACGGCTCCAGTCGCGGCGTTTAGACGATAAAGCAGGTTTTTGTCTTGATCCTTCCAAGACAACACAGGAATGCACGTCTGCAGTCGTGGTCCAGTTGGGCCATTTGCGTCATTTTGATAAATTCCCGCTTGCCTGAGATACAGTCATAACTGCACCTTTACTTTTTTTTTCCTTTAGTTCCGTTCGCCGCACCGGATCACTGTGATCCCACGGCAGGTTTATCGAAATCTGGATATCACGGTTCCTTCGTCCCCGACGCAGGTTTTGTGTGAAATGGTCATTGGTCATTTGAGTGAATGGGCAGTGACCATATTTTGCCCGATTTTTGTTCTCTGTTTTCGATACTGTAGAGATGTTCGCATTTTTGAACGGCTCCGAGATGGCAATTTTTTTTTTATGTGTTTATACGTTTTGGTACGTGTTGAATTTATAGATTTTTCTCCACGGGCGAGTTGTGTCTTTCTCACGGCGGGTCAGAACCTACAAGTTCCCAACCTAACCCAAGGGCCGGGGCATTTCAGACACGCAAACCTACACGGCCAGCATAGACCTAAGTGCACTTGCCAACGGGCAGGTCGTTTCGTAAACTAGACGAAGTGCCGTGGATGATGATGATGATCTAAACTTCTATTTGAATATGGAAACATCCGAAGATGGGTGGGGCCCCTAGTCCAGTGGACGCGGGTCTCGGGCGCAGGTCGCAGCGGCGGAGACCGCGATTATGTTCCAGTGGTCGTGGGAACTGGCTGCGGGAGTTTTGAGCGCGACAGAGGTTTGCACACAGACGCAGACACAGGGTGAACCCCCCTGGATGGACCCCGTAATATAGGAATCCGGAGTGATGTTTCGCTGCGCGTGCGTTCGCGAGACCCATGTGTGTTGTGTCTTGCATGTTCTCCGTTTATCCATTGGTTTTAACGTACTTAATACACACAGCAGCCCGAGGGACGGTTTTCCCCGTAAGGCACGTCCTGGCGATTCTCGCTGGAATCATTGAAGTCAGTTTGTTTTCTTCGACCATAAACAAACCAGAGCTCGTGTCTCAATGTTTGGGCTCTAGCCGTGAGACCTGTCCTTGGGAGCTGACGTTTTGGCCTCCTGCACGAGGCCAAAACGTCAGCAACGTCAGCAGGAGGCCAAAACGTCAGCAAAACCACCCTCGCCATGGCGAGGGTGGTTTTGTTCGTCCGATTGGTTGAGAATGCGTCGGGGCCTGTGCCCAATAGGATTCATACTAGACCCTGATTAGATGGGACAGGTTTCGGCGCACTGTCATAACCCTTGACCGGACGAAAAATTGAGTTTGAACGGGTCCGAGTGGCCCAGTAGTTCTCCCCGCGGTTCTCCACGTTACTCCTGTCGTGTGCGACAGCCCCTACTCTGCCACTTGGCCGCCATCCTCACCGTGCGCTGGAGGACACTTGACGCCGACGCGTCAAGTGTGTGGCAGTTGCAGTGTGTCATTTCCTTTTGTGTAAGTTGTTTTTACAGCGGAGCTGTTAAGGGCTAGTTTCCCCAGTATCGTGTCGGCGGGCAAACAAATGTCTACACAAAACTCGGACAGCTACCACCATCTATGAGCAACGGCGGCAACCAGACAACCGGCTTACCTTTCGTCTGGTTGCCGCAGTCACTCATAGGTGGCGACAACCTCTCCAGCCTTTCCACTCTGGCTTGCCGACTTGAGGTCGGAAAGGCGTTTATAAAATCTGATAAAAGAGCTGATTTTTTTTTTTTTTTGCTTTTATTATTGAGGCAAAGTTTGTTTTTATCAATTGTATTTATTACAACTTCGCCTCCAAGTCCGCTACCTAACTCTCCGCCGTCAGCCACAACAATAAGTCTTCCAACTCCAACCAGCATCCGGACCACATCTTCCACAATCTCCCCCTGGTTCCCGACGGTAGCTCAAGGTCCTCCATCGAGGTCTGGGACCAAAAACAACCCAACATCTCTACTCATCCCTTCCTTTTTGCAAAGAACCTGAAAATATTGACTGATTAGCAAGCATTCTTTTATAAACAAAGCGTACAAAAGCCGCGCCGCCACGCCCCAAAGACGACGTCTAGTTCCTGGACCAGGCCGACAATCGGCCGTCGTCGCGGCGAACGAGCCCGCATCACGACAGCCTCGAGAGGGAGTGTTGCCCGAGATACCGTCATTCAGAGCAGCTTACGCAGTGTGTATACCTCGGACAAAAACACACGGCGGCGGCGGCACCTTTGCTGATTATCGAGCGGCGGAAGGCGCGGCCGCCGTCGCCTGGCCCGCAATGATAACGCGCCCAGATGGATGCCTTTCGTGCGTGCCGAGACCGAAAGGAGGACTGTGTCGCGCCCCGCACGCAGCAGCACACGTCTCTCGCTGCTGCAGCCCACCGGTTCCCCGAAAATGTGCGGATGTCACGCAGGGGACTCGTGGAAGCGGTCGCTACGACGAGCCATCCCAGCCAATCCAGTGTTGTGAATGAATCACATGACTGTACCCACCCCACGCGTCGCTCAACCTCCCCCGAAGGTCATATGACACTCGCGCTGCGTTAGATTGGCCCGGACGGCTCGTAGGGTCTTCTGCGGTCCATTCTAAGGTAAAACGGAGTCTACGCTCCGTTCATCCCTAAACTGACAGGGAGGTGAACGCTATGTCCCAGTTGGACCAGCCGTACGTCTATCTCTCGCCACGTGATCAAGCTCCTGCCCGTACCCAGGTGCAGAGCGCGGGGTCAGGTTATGAAACGGAGGCGGTCGATTGATCCGGCGAACGCGTAGCTCTTATTACACTGTTGTCAGCTTAGGGCTGAACGGGGTATTGCGTGTTCGCAGGATCAATCAATCGCCTCCATTTCATCACCTGACTCTGCTCTCTCTGCGCCTGTTTATGTAGGGCCATGATGACGTGACGAGAGAGAGGCGTACGACTGGTCCAGCGAGCATGTAGCTTCCACCGCACCGTCAAGCCCTAGGCGGGGCGGAAGACTGGCGATGCAGAAAGGGACCGGTGGAGCAGGTGGACGTGCGAACGGACTGTCCTGTCTTCGTGCCTTCGTTGCGATCCGCGACCCTCTTCCCTCTGGCGCGGCGTCGATTTCGGTCATCAGGCTGCTTCGGCAATGAATGGAACGACGCGTTGTCGGCCGGTTTTGTTTCCCACAGCAACTCGAGAGCCGGACACCCCCAGAGAGCCGGATGTGACGAGGGCACGACTGACTGCCGAGAGATTTTTTGTTTCTAGTTTATTTGTTTTTGCATGGTGATCGTGACGACGGAGTGATCCAGTCTGCTGCGCTCTGATAGAGCACGGCTTTCAGAATGCCGGAGTTTTGCCCCCCCATATTTTGTAGTGAGCGTTCACTCTGCGACACCCGTGAAACGCGCTCCCAGTGAAGTCAAAAACTCACAGGCGGCAGATAACAATAACGATGACATATGCTTATTATTGAGGCGTTTGATCGCGTCAGGGGAGAGATTCAGAAACCACACACTCACACACATAAATACACATCAAGGAAGTGAAAACATTCCCTATTCGATACTGTCTTAGGAATTGCTTTCCTACGATTGGCCAAGATCCCGCTGTTTTAGGGTTTGTCCTTTTAACCCTGCAAACTCCTGCAAGCTTGAGAACTGAAACCTTGCTGAAGGCAGTGATTTTAGAGAGTTTTTACAATATTTCCTCAATTATTCTTCATCAAATTCGCTGTTCTCAACTGAACCGCACGATCGTGGTCTCACTCAAGCCTTTCCTTGGCGTTACAAGGGCTAGGTACAACTTAAGCACGAAATATCTCGAGAAGACAAAGTTGCTGATAGGTTTACTTATAAATTAGAGGGTACAGTGTACTCAACTGTTAAACATGACGCGGGAGCGGTGGCCGGAGAGACTGCATGCGCCATGTACCGGCTCACTCTGGAAGCTTATGCCGCTGCTGTTTTCTGGAGTTACACTCCCAGCTCCGAAACAATCACCGATGCGTGACTCGGCGATAAAAAAAACGCTTTTTGATTTTTTTTTGTTTGTTTAAAGAAGGTGGCCTTTATTAGAGAAACTGCAAGATCACCGAGATATGGTAGCCCGGCATGGTAAATGCGTAGATGTGACTAAACAGACTGGAGAAAACAACAAAACAAACAAGTAAAAATTTAAAGCGTGGGTGATAAAGAAAAGAACGAGGAGGTCGTGCAATAATTGTATCGGGGAGTGGCGACAATCCCCAGAAGAGCCGGCTTATTCTCTGCCGCATCATTGATTTAATCGCTAGACAGCTCTGGTATCAGCTTCGGCCACCGCTCCCGCGTTATGTTTAACAGTTGAGCCACTGTACCTCATTCGGACGTCGTTCCCCTGGCACAAGCCTTCGATGATGCTTCGCTTACACGAGCACGGACGCTGTTCATTTGGCATCTAAAGCACAATCAAGAGGCAGAAGCTAGAGTTGGGGTAATTAAATAAATCCGCTCCGCTTCTCCAAACCTGCCAGCGACAACACATAGGAGGAAATCCAGTCATTTTCTATTTCGTCTTGAAAATGCGAAGAGGACCAGCCTGAGCTGGTTCAGCGTGCCCGCCGGATTGGAGAAGCCAACAGAGCCCTGGACTAAGGGCCCCGACCGGGACTCGTCAGTCTCCTAAGCTTTTGAAAAATAAAGTTATACCATCACCACCACCACCACCTCTATGTCAGTGAAGATGACTCATATCCGAGAACAGTTTTGGTGTGGGAGGGTCACCAATTTCACTAACGCTCAATTCTCTCCACATGCCGTCCGTACACATTCCATGCAAAATGCCCCTCATACCGGCGTCTCGGCGTCTATTACACGCGGACAAAAGCATGGCATTATGACGCTGACGAGGCACCACCGTTCGCGAAGCAAACGTGGCGCCTAATCCATCTCACTAACGTCGCGCCTTAGACGCTGCGAGAAAAAAAAAAACACTCTTTGGCGGGTTTATTAGACGCACACAGGAACCCTAATTAAGCAGCGGGGAAGGCAACAAGCATTCCCTTGGAGGCCCCACGGCGCCAACCTCACGCAAGAGGCACGCGGAGTCCCACGCCTCGTCGTCCTTGGGCACGTCGGTCGTTAGAAGTCAAACTCTTCGGAGAGAAATCTCGTGACAATGGGGCGACAGGCGTAATGGATTCGTCAAGCACCACGAGGCTAGAAAAGAAAAACATTCCATTGGTTGTCTAAACCATTGTTGCGTACAGAACCGTGCGCAACGTATTACCCAGTCACTGACAACGTAAAGAACTCGAGGGCGTGGCGACCTCCGTGCGAGTTATTCGTTCCTATGCGGAGCGCAAGATCGTCTGCTTCTTTCGCAGGGGCTGTGGTGACGTCACAAGTCCGAACTCTGATTGGAGGTATAGTGGGCAGAAATGAAGACAGCTTGCTGAGGTCTACCCACTGTCCTTCAATCAGAGCCAATCGGAGCTCGGCGTTCTGACGTCCCTACAACCTGTGCAAAGGAAGCAGACGAACTAGAGCTCCACATATATATAGTCAATGAGTTTGCAACATAGACCGATAAGTACGCTGTAGAACGAACCAGAAAAGCAAGAGGCGCGTCCACAATCAGTTATGTGTTCTGCGTTTCTTGCAGTGACTATATACACCAACTCTGTGACGTCACGGCACTGCGGTGGCGCTGCGGTCGCCACTGCGCGTGCGCACACGCTTCACAGGAAGGCTGGCTTCTGCGCTCGGGAAGTGCCCACTCCTGGCGAGTCCTATACTTCTTGTTATCTTTCCGCGGGGAATAAGTTGGCGGAAAAAAAAAAACGCGAAAAAAACATTATACAGCAAGAAGTTTGAAGCTAATATGCCACGTCGTTTTCTGGGCCCGTTTTCTCGAACGCGAACCGTGGTTTTAAGTTAACTATTGTCCCTAGGAGGGGGAATTCTAGGTCACGTGACTTGGGGAGCAGGGGTGCCGAGGGAGGAGCAGTACCTAGAAGCAAAATGGCCGTGGCGTCGCTCAACGAGGGCTAATAATTCTGCTTGGTTCTGCTGAAGATTAATTTCAATCCGGCTGTTATATTAATGACGCACCATCAACCTATTAGCACGTCAAGCAAAGCGGTAGTTCAGAGGGACTACTAAACTAACAGACGGCAGCATTCCGCGAACGCATCACTCTTCAGCAGTCCGGGATCCAAGACATATGACGGTACATAAGCCTTGCAAGTGTTTTTATGGCGAGTAAAAAAATGTTTTGCGAATGAGTGTTGGTATATATTTTTTCTAACACGTTTAATTTGTTACACTATGTATGCCAACTCGTGAGCAGCGATTACTTTGCGGATCCACAATAAAGTCTTCGTTCCTGGTGAACAGCTGGGACATTGTACTGTTGTTTTTTTTTTGTTCGCAGTGCGCCGACAGTATGCCGACAGCATCGAGGTTTCTACATATCCCCGGTGGCCAGCGATTCAACGGTGACAAGAAGCTGCTTCTCGTCACCGGTGGATTGGTTGGGCAAATGGAAGAGAGGGCAAAGAGTTGAGATCAGCAGGAATCGCAGAAACGTGCGTTGCAAGGAACAAAAACGAGACTACAGCACCGGCGTTGCCAGACTGGAAGGAACAGGGGAAAGTTATGCGTTGTTTATGGCGAAACATATTGAAGGAAATGTTTTTTAGATTTTCGAATATTCGTCGACAAACTATGGCATAGTAGCTAAAATTTCTTCGTACCATTGGAAGCAAATAAATTGGTCTTCAAGTACAATATTACTATATCTTGACTTAAAATACCATACTAGATCGATAACAACCAGCGGAAAAAGAGGATAAACAAAATGGCTGGCTTGTTTCACCGATAGATGGCGCATCTTATTGCCCAATCAAAAATAATTATTGTTGTTCTATATCCAGCCGTTTATTACAGTACCTAGGTACTTTTTCCTTCCTAGGCACCGTGGTTTACCAAAATGGGTTTACCATCGCTTCGAGAAAACCGGCCCTGGTGTGGTGGGCAAACGCTGACTTGTTTGTAAACGGTGTGTTGGATCTATAGAGGAATCAAATCCCGCTCACTGTAGTCATTGGCAGCACTAAGAAACGCAAAGCGCGGCCTGTTACGTTGATTAATATTCCCTCGTGATTCGTTCTTCTTCGTGGCTATTGGTTCATGCCGCGATCTCATTGATTGCGAAGCGTTAATCAGCCGTTCGGGACCAACGTACGCTCAGCGTTTCTTAATTTGTCGGTTACCGTAGCATTTTGTTGTCATCACAGTGAAATCGAGCCCTGACACAGATTTGACAGGGGTAATAGATAAACTTTCCAATAATTACTAGAGGGATCTACCAGGCTCTCTAGTTGTCCATGTACCACTTGAAGTAGAGGCAGTCCAGTCAGCCCCGGAGGGCCCTCCGCTCGGACACGTCCCCGGCGTATATGGTCTGCATGACGGGCATCTCCTTGTAGAAGACCTCCTTGTCCTCGTCCATCCAGACATGGAGTGAATGGTTCCATTCACTCCATGTGTTTGTGAAGCCTTTCTCGGGCTAAGGGCATTTCTGTTTTATCAACACAAGTACATATATTTACTCATAGTGTTAGGCAGCCATAGATTTGTTCGGTCGCGTCTTATGAGTATCTCAGTACTTCAACTAAGATCATTGTGAATTTCTATAAAAAAAAGATGCCATTGAGAGGTGGCATGTTTTGCCAATGTCAGCATCATGCGCTATTACCTGGGCGAAGGGATTAAAGAAATATTATTTTAAGACGGCCACCAATTGCAACCTAAGGAAAAATACAGAGCGCTGAGGTCTGCTGTATGGCGTATTAGTTGAATAGTTGAGCTTTAATGAATGGAAAATGAAATATTGTTTCTTCGTGATTCAAACGGCCCCAGGAGCCCAAACTTGCTTGTAACAAGAGTAAACAATATGCCTGGAGGTAATGTAATGTGTTTCTTTTTTAATTCTAAACTTTTACCTAAACATTCGCTCCCTTATCCTTAAAAAAAAATAATAATAAAGACAGTTGGAGTGTTTGCCACTGTTGAAGTCATAATGTGGTAACTATAACGCTGCGTATAATCAAGGAAATAATCCGAAATAATATGAATAGGACGCAGATTAAATGACTTTGCCATTATATAAACGTCTTCGGTGTTTTCTAAGCATGGTATTTACAATAAGAGAGAGAGAAAACTAACCTTGCATCAAGGAACCATAAGATGAAGATGATGCCAGACTGACGTATCGTTACCTTCTTAAACTGCCCATGCTGTACAAGAACTTTCGTCCAATGAAAAAAAAAAAAAAAAAGATTATGACAACCTATAATTGTTTAAAAATGCTACGATTGACAATCTCAAAATGGCTCAAATGTCATCAGATTATCATCAGTGTCACTCGGTGGCGCGAACTTTCTTTGCTCGTGGAACACAAGAACGCGCCCCAAAGAAAGGGTTCAAGCCGGAGCGCCCACGTCGCCGGACTGAGGCGTGTCCAGGGGCGGTACCCAACCCGGGTACACGTTATCCAGGTACCACTTGAAGGAGTGGCAGTCCAGTCGGCCCCGGAGGGCCCTCCGCTCAGACACGTCGCCGGCGTCTATGGTTTGCATGACGGGCTTCTCTTTGTAGAAGATCTCCTTGTACTCGTCCATCCAGACCTCGGCGGCCCGCTTGGTGTTCCGGGCGTGGCTGTCCGTCTCGTTGGGGATCGTGTACGGTCGGTCGGTTCGGAACACGTGGCCCACCTGCGCCCAATCAACTCCCAATCATATATCATCCATTATCCACCAGGGTTCAATGATAATATCGCAGGATAACCTGAAACAGACGTTCATGTTTCTTTGGCGTACCTGCCGATTTTAATTAATTAATTACCTGCCAATGTAATTCATTCAATCATTTAAGGGAGCCTTGGCCCGATCTAGGAATGAAGTGCCAAGTTGGGGTCGAATAGTTAGGATTTTTAAAGGGCCTCTGACACGCCAAAAAAATTCAAAGTGCCCGCCAGTGCCCTGTGTACGGCAGTGTACCGCAAGGTGTCGGGGCGGTCAGAAGGGAGGCATGCATCGACCTACGTCGCTAAATTGTGTTCGCCGGAAGTCACGTGAGTTTCACTCCTCGTGATCCCCAAAACCGTGCCTAAGACTTTTTTTTTTTTGTCTTCTCCACGAGCGATTGTAGAAAACGAAGTTTCCGTTCAACTAGCTTTTAATCACTGTACCGTTGGTATAGTTTGGGTGCTGTAAAAGTTGAGGACAAAGAGTCAGTAGATCGACGTGATGGAAATCAATGATGAAAGCGTTGCGAGTACAAGTCAGCGTACGAGTGCATGCCACCAGTCCGATAGTACAGAGCCATACTGGGCGCCAAACAAGCTACTAAGTTTTGAAGAAAAAAAAATTAGAACGCTTGCAGAAATTGGGATTTGTACCAAACGACACGCCCGATCGCATTGCTGAAGGTTCAGACACCGAGGTCGTCGAATCATCGGATAGTCTCCAGGCTGAAGATGTTTGCCGTTTAGAGAATACGAACTGGTGAGTGTCTGTGTACCAAGTACAAGTAAACGTCGAGCATAAAATACGTGTTTTGTGTAGAACATGAGCTGAGCAGAACTTGTTTACAAGATTCACTGACTCCTCTTCGTCTACCGTTACAGCAACATTAGGCGATGAAAATCAAATAAAAGAAACGCGGAAATGCGGAGAATGACAAAAATACAAGAAAAAGATATTACACGCGGTCGGGGTAAGCACGAGGAGTGATACAATTCACGTAACTTCCGGCGACGCCTCCCTTCTGACCGCCCCGACGTCTTGCGATGCACTGTGACGTAACAGTGTATCGCAAGATGTCGGGGCGGTCAGAAGGGAGGCGTCGCCGGAAGTTACGTGAATTGTATCACTCCTCGTGCTTACCCCGACCGCGTGTAATATCTTTTTCTTGTATTTTTGTCATTCTCCGCATTTCCGCGGGCACTTTGAATCGGGCTTCATATTTCTATTTTTATCAAAAAAACTACGCAACTCTAAAGTGAAACAATTTTTGGTGACATTCTGATACGCCATGTAACGCCTAGCATGAAAAAAATATTTTTTGGAGGGGGCGTGTGAGAGGCCCTTTAATGCGGCATTAACTGTCCCATTGAGCGAACCGGCGTTATCTGTTTTTGAAGCCCCTCCAAACGGTACCTAAACTCCCCTGTCCGAATGTAGCGAAGTCTGTCGTCTGTAGCAGCGTTTTGATGGATAGGCTCCCGTTGGCTCGGACGCGTCATAGTTTCAGGGAACAAGGCTCCCACTGGCTGCCGCGCGGCGTAGTTCCAAGGAACACCACCCCACAGGGAAGCACTTTCCATGGTGGCGCAGCGGCCCGGCCGCCGGTAAGAGGGAGCGGCTGGCCGCAGAGCCAGCAGAGCCCGCCCGGGCAGACTCCGGAGTGGTTGCACGGACAAGCTCAGCGGCGCGGTGATATTTGAATATTGGTTCTGGCATCACATTCATTTGCCCATTTTTTTATAATTATTCAGAGTTCAGAGATGCTAAACAGCATGCCGCGAATAGTAAAGCGATCGGGTATTTAGAAAACACAATGCCTTTAAGTTAGTAAAAAAAAAAATCGAGGACACTTAAGTACTTTTTATGAGTTGTGAATGCGGAAGCATGAATGCTGTTCTTCCGGTCCCTTAGTTCGTCCGCGACGTATACTGACGTGGACGGCCACGTTTCTCTACTGCCGAGGTAGCGGCCGACGGCTGAGCGCTCGTTCTCGTGAAGTGGCCGCGCCGCGCTGAGCTCGGCCGTGCAGCCTCTCCGGAGTTTGTCCATGCGGGCTCTGCGGCCAGGCCCGCACCTCTTCCCGGCGGCCGGGCTGCTGCGTGCGCTACGCCGCCATAGAGAGGACTTCTCTGGTGGCGTTTCTTGGAACTACGACGCGCGAGAGCCAATGGGAGCCTCGTTCTTTAAAACTATGACGCGCGCCAGCCAATGGGAGCCTATCCATCAGATTTAGAACTGTTACAGACGACAGGCTTAGTCCCATTGGGACAAGGGAATGTGCCGCTTGGCGCGGCTTCAAAAACTGATGACGTCGGTTCGCTTCATAAAACAGTTAATAATTTCGCAATAAAAAAAAATGCCGGCGAACCTTTTTAAGGAAAATGAATAGGAAAACCTTCTCGTATACCTTCTCGCTGTCCATTTGAAAATGCGACGAAGAAGCGACGTGCGCGGCCAAGAGCTTGGCTCTGGTCGGTTTTCTACGATTGGTCGGACGCAGGAAAGAGTTAAGAGCAATATCAGACTGTCAAATATGCCGGGCTTGGATGAAGAACGCGACAACTACAAGATTTTCCACCGTGCTTTTTGAACACACCATCGAGCTTGTATATGCTTGTGGAAGCCAGGATCAGAATTCGTGACGCCACGGTGAGGCAAATCATGGTCGTGACGTAACTGAGAGGAAGCGTAAGAGGGCAATGGCACGTAGAAGAAAAAGCCGTGCCTTTTCCCACCAAACGTCATCATATAGTGAATCAACTCAGCGCCGCCTTGT
This sequence comes from Ixodes scapularis, assembly GCF_016920785.2. Lineage (NCBI taxonomy): Eukaryota > Metazoa > Arthropoda > Arachnida > Ixodida > Ixodidae > Ixodes > Ixodes scapularis. The sequence continues at coordinate 47,108,923 of NW_024609880.1, read as the reverse complement.
TTGTTTGCGTCGACGTCACCGCCAGCGCGTCGTGCGGCGTCTGACACAACGAGCGCGACGCTATGCGGAGCGCAAGTTTGTCTGCTTCTTTTGCAGGGGCCGTGGTCACGTCAGAACGCCGAACTCTGATTGGTTCTGTATGAAGGACAGTGGGTGGCAGCTGGCTTTGATGTTTACCCACTATCGTCTAATCATAGCCAATCAGAGCTCGGCGTTTTTCTGACGTCACCGCAACTCCTGGCCAGGAAGCAGACAACTTGCTCTCGGCATAGCAGCGGCGACGCCAAGATGGGCACGCGTCCGTCTGCCGCTTTGCGGCGACTCTCGTCGAGTTTCAGCGCTTTTGCCGCTTGGGGCGGCTCGGAGATCATCAAACAATGACGTCATTACGCGTGCCTTGTCCTCTAGAGGGCGCCGCCGAACAGTGTTGGCGGTAACGCGTTACAAGTAACGGCGTTACCGGAAACGCGTTACTTTTTTGGGTAACGTAGTGGCGTACTCGTTACTGTTTCAAAACAGTAACGGGTAACGTACTTTAGTTATTTCGAGTGACAGGTAACGGAGTAGTACGTGACTCCTTACTTTATCTTCCCAAGACTTAAAAAAAAAAATACTTTAATTTGTTTTCGTGTCGCCAAGCCCTGTAAATTTTTAAGTTTTTGGCGTTTCTCCTTGCGTTCTTTCTTGTGAGTGTTTAGGTGAAACCGTAAGAAAGATAAAGTAGTTATGTTCTGTTTCTGCATGAACATAACGTTTCTTGAAGTATAACACTTATGCATACCTGTAACCTCAAAACACTAAAATGTGCTAATTCATAATTTTAAAAAGTGATCAAAAGTAGCGTGTGTTACATTTATCGGTAACTGTAACGCTTTCCATTTATATTAAAGTAACGTAGGACGATGACACGTTTCTTTTATTTGCAAGTAACGAGTAACGTATTTCGTTGCTCTTTTTTTTTTTTTTTTGTAACGCCTACAACACTGTTGCCGGAACATCTAGGCGCCAATAGCCTCGCAGGGGGGGGGGGGGGAGCATAATCGATTCACGTATAGATGCTTTGAGCAGCTATGCATGGGCGGCGCCATAACCGACCTTAGTTTTTGCTTTCTCTTATTTCGTTTACTTCACTTCATCATTACCACAGCAGGAGAGGTTATTGACATTCTGGATTCTACTTTGTCCTTCTCCCCAGCAATGGCCATTCTGGAGACTCGTCAACGCCCGCTTCAGTGACTCGGCATCTCCGTAAGACGAGAGAAGGTCAGCAATGACGGTTGTAATCTGGCGCGTATGCAAAGCGTCTATACAACGATACGTCGCCCATCGAGCTTTGTCGGCTGACCTGCGAGCAGGGCACGACCACGAGGCGGCCTCCGCACATCCAGATGCGGAAAGAGAGCTCGAGGTTCTCTCCGCCCCAGCCGTTCATGCCGGGGTCGTAGCCGCCCATCTGGAAGAAGTAGGTCCTGTCCACGGCGAACAGTCCTCCCGCGATGGTGGGGCTTCGCACGGGCGTCGTCTGATCGGGACTCCGCCAGCCGGGCGGCGGATGGATCCAGGTGAAGTCGCCGTTCCACTCGAAACTCCCCAGCGGCAGGAACCCCATGTCCTTCCCCTGCAGCTCGCAGCACCAGCACAGCGAGTTTGGGAGACGTTGTAAATAACCATATAGTAGTCACTCACAGCTAGGGACCTGGCTTATTCTGTTTACGCTTGTTACTTCGAAAGTCGCTCTTCGGCGTTTTTATAGGCTAACGCCGCAACTGAATTCTACGCGGAGGGAGAATAAAATACCGATGACTCACCACACTTTCCGTTCGTTAAGCTGTCCCATATAAAGGCTGCAGTGGCTCGAGGAGCTTTACAAAGCTACAGCGCTCAAGTCTCGCTCGTTAACATCTATTATCATTTGACCAGAGAGCTAAACTTTTCTAGTAACCTAAGCGTGCCTGTTAGCGCCTTTTCGGAACGGGTCTTCTCTGTTATATAAGCTACTGCAAATAAATTCATGCACTGAAACTAAACGCGCATCATAGCTCGCATGTTTCAACTTCCAAGCAAACGTGAGAGGATCGGGGACTTGCGGGTCAAGTCTTCGAGAGAGAAATCCGACCCGAGCAGCAGCAGCGTACGAGCGTAACAGCAGCGCGGAAATGAAACCTCCCCCATTTTGCTCGGTCCATAAACTCCGTCGAGTCACGAATTACGAGCGAGAAAACGACTCTTTGCAACAGAAAGACGCACACGCACACACACTCATATCCCCCAAGGCCGGAGAGTGCAACTCCTCAGCAAGGGCATGGAGGACTCGGGACGACAACAACGGAAATGGGAAATGTCCGGAAATTGGCTAAAAAAGAAAGTACTTTGTAAACTTTCGGACGGCGACGATGACTAGCCGCGAGGCACCTGCGCCGACGGTCCGAGGAATAAAACACCTGCGCTCGATGAAGGACGTCTGACCAAGCGTGATGGTCGAGGAAGGGGCAGAGGGGGAAGCTGGAGCCACCAGAAAGAAAGAGACGAAGAAAGAGGGAGAGAGAGAGGAAGAGGGAAGGGGGTGGGAGGAGCTTGGATGGCCTTTCACAATACGCACTTTGTCGATCAAGGCTCTTTCATTGATCAAGTGACGTTCCCCTGGCTGACTTCCAGGTGTTTACACAAGGCAGCGCCGCAAATCACGAGGTACTGGTTTGTCTCTCGAATTCCTGGGTAATGAGTGTCTCGCGGGCACTCGCTTCGTCCGAGCCGTGTGCTTTTGGTTCGAGTGCGTGTAGCTGTTGACGGACTCCGGTCCGGCGGTGTGCGGTGATGAGGCGTTGGTGAGCCGCTAGACCCTCTTCAGCTATCATCATCCCGATGCCTGCCACGCGCTACGCACGAAGGCGTAAGGGTGTCATTGGAGACGATTAGGGGTGAGAAATACGTGCCGGGCGGGCGCCGCTCCGCTGTTCTGCTTAGGGTCCGCCGGGTTCCAACGGGCGCTGTCAGCAGGACGAGGCAATGACACATTTGTTTCGTACCGCTTAAAAACAAACATCACCCATTGTTAAAATAAAAGAACACAAAACAAGTAATACGTTTTAAGATATGCTTTGTGTGTTGAAAACATGTACATTACAAGAAGTTATTCTGCAATTGAATATAAAAAAAAAGCCCGCTGTGCATCTTAACGTTAGTTTTTTTGCTTACGAGATAGAGTTTTGTTGGTGGCTCGAACTACCCACGAAACATAGATTTTCGCCAGTGGTTCCAATATCAAGACACCTGAACAGGAGATTTAAGATAAAATTCAGATAAAAAGGTAACTAAAACTCTAGGTTTTTTTTTTTTCTATGATGAACATATTACTATATATTTAGCTCAAATTGTTGACCTGATGGCGCGAACCTGAAACGCTTTCTTGAGGTGCGTTTCTAAACTATGTATGTTTAGGCACCCATGAATTCTCGCACTTCAAAAACATTTAAATCGTCACGTCACGTCAACTATTTTACGTTAGTTTGTTTTTTCTTATCTCTTTATGGGGTTTATGACATCCGTCCAAGATAGCCACAAAAATGTGTTATATTACTGAGCAGCGTAAACGTATTTAGAACTCTGTAAACGAATTCCCGCATAATAAGGATGTTAAACACACACACACTGTAGAGCTGTTCGCTTATGCCTACACTTAGTAAGGGGGGTGTTGGTAAAAGCGAACAATTTAATAGTGTGGTCTAATTATCTACAAGGACTCGCTTTTGCTCTCTTTTTTCTCTTCCTCACCTCTCTATATTTTTTTTCTCTCTCTCTTCTATTTTTTTCTTCCCCACCATTGCGGTTCCATCCACCATCGGTGCTATTGAGCACTTCCGAGGTAACAATACTGCGGTGCTGGATTTTCTATAGGTATAGCTACTTGCGGTCAACGAGGGGTACAGTCTGGACTGGAGATCGCCAGCGTTCGGTCGCCACTCGTGCTGAGTCAGTGAGAACACCAGTACCGCAGTAGCGCAGTAGTCATCTCCAATCTTTGGCCCTCTTTGCCCTCCGATAGCTGGCAGAAAATCTAACACTACAGTATTGTTATCAAAGAAGTAGAGCGCTGCTGGCCCTCTCCCCTGAGCTTTTCTTTAAATTTATACACTTTTTTTCCCCCCTTTTCGCTACCATGGTAGGGGGGAAACGACGGGATATTTTGCCTCGCAAAAGATACAGGTCGTGCGTGAAGTTTCAGAGAGGTGTCATATTGTACGAAACCAAGAGCAGCCAGCACCGCTTCTGAAGTTATGTTCGAGCGTATCGTGCGGTTCACTGTCGGAGGAAGTATTTTTAGAATAAAACATAAGACACGTGACTGGTATGGGCGACCGAATTAGATTACTTTATGAAACTAAATATATACAGGATGTTTCCTGGAAACGCGGGTACTTTCGCTCATGCAAAGACGACGCCGCATCGCAAAAAAAGAAAAGCAACAAAAAACACACACACACACACACACACAAAAGCTTCATGCCGTAGTGGTTCGTATTAAAGGGCCGAAAGGGCCAATTGAGAAAAATTCTTAGCGTTCAATATAATTGAGTGATTAATTCATTTCGAGGGATCTTAAATTGTTAATTATTAATTTTAAAGGGATAGTTTCAATTAAAATCTTGCTGGGCATCATCGACAACTACTAAATGCGCCCACATCACAATGATATAAGGCGCGCGCAGCATTTTACGGCGTTCCGAGAAAACGCTAAATTTAAACGGGTTTGTGGGTTTATTTATTTATTTTTTTTTTATCGGAGCGCATTTTTGCGCAAGCAATCCCGGACCCGTCTCTAAAGCGCGCGACGTGCTTGCGCCGCCACGTTTCGCACATAACGGTGAGTCTTCACACTGGCACCGACGTCAAAAAAACAAACCTCATCTGACAGTCCGGACGCTTTCCTATCTTGCCTCTTCTGCGTGCGATGCACGCACGCACGCACGCACGCACGCACGCACGCACGCACGCACGCACGCACGCACGCACGCACGCACGCACGCACGCATGCATGCATGCACGCACGCACATATATAGAGATATATAGTTCAATCACTCGTTCACGTCATCAATTAAAATGGCAAGCAAGAGAGCAGGAACTATTCACACAGTACCGTTCGATGTAGTTTTGCTACGTTTTCTTACGTAGATTTGGGATGCGCCCGGGAGTCATCAGGACATCCGAGCTTCGCATGTCGGTTGGAAAGCTACCCCTTGAACTTGTTACCACGCTTCGTACGAAGCAGAGATGTTTCGGTGACTCGCGATTGTAACTCGACATAAGCCGTCATAATTTACGTAGTCAAACGCAGCCAGCCGGACACGACCACGACTCCAAGAGTGACCGGGATATTTGTGCATCCGGCACGCCAGGCTACTTCTTGAATTGGTTTCCGCGTGGCATACGAAGCACGGATGTCTAAGTTACTCGCGGTCGTACCTCGAAGTACGTTCTCAAAACGTGGCACGGTGCAGCATGAGAGGGTATTTCCAGTTATCCTTATTTTAGCGCGAAACGAAATTCTAGCGTCGAACGTGCACGCACAATCGCTCTGTGCCACCCATTCGGTAGAAAGCTCGGTAGAACATGCCAGTCCAGGAGCAGTACACGTACCTCGTGGGAGAAAGTATTCCCGTCGATGATGGTAATGATAGGGCTGGCGACCGTGGTTGGGTCATCGTTGACCGCGGTCACCAGAGGTTCCAGCCACTGGCGCGTCGCCTCGCAGTGCGAGTCGAGGAACACGAGCACATGTCCGGCTGCCTCTTTGGCACCCACGAGCCGAGCCCGAATCAGTCCTTCTCTGCGGGGCAGCCGCAGGAGCTTCACGAACCCCGGTCGGAAGTGCCTCTTGAGGAACCGGTACAACTGTCCCTTGACCTCAGGAAGGTCGCTGAAGTCGTCCACCAGGATGACCTCCCTGAGGATCCTCCTGGGACTGCGGTTCACCACGCTGTAGACGGTTCGGAGAAGCGCCGACAATATCTCGTTGTAGAAGGTGATGACCACGCTGACGGACGGCAGGTCCTTCGGGAATCTTAGAGCTTGGCAAGGAAGGGGTCTCAGATCGGCCAGGGACCGGTTCAGAGGAATGCGGTCGCTCACGTAGACGTTGAAGCCGGCCTTGCTGAACTGCGCGTCGGCCTCTTTCTTCTCGGCGCCGCCCAGGTACACTCCTTGGCCCCCGGAGCCCCAGTATTTGCGGAACCTGGCCATGAACTGTAGCTCTTCGGCGTCCTCTTCTACGACCTCGTCCGGATCGCCGTCAATGCCTGGATGTGGTGTGATGAGGGCATCGTAGACGTCGTCGTGGTGCGGACGTGGCAGTTTTGAGGTGTCTTCGGATACAGTGGAATGGCGCCTGTCATGGATGCCTCGCTTCTTAGAGGCGTACGACGACCGGTTTGCGGACCAGACGCTCGTCCAAAGGATGAAGAAGGTGACGGCAATCATGCAGGCGACTGACACCTTGAGGACGAAGCGAGAGCGACGACGTCGCCCACACATCCGACGCATCATGTACAGCTGGACCACAGAGTGCATGAATCTGTAAAAGACAAAACTACAGACCCCTATCAACACTCACGTGCCGATTCAAATAAAAAAAAAAAATCTGATCCACTGCGCAATAGTGAGACCACCGACACAGCGGAGCGTGCAAGTAGCGCGAGTGAGTAGCTTCGACTTGTGCTCCAGTTTCTCGTGCAGCCGGGACGCTATCGAACACAAGAAGCTCGCACTTGTGTCCACCATTGTGCAGGGATTTCAACAGAGGGCCCGCTTTCGAAAGGGGTCGAAAGTCCTTTTATGGTTTAGCGTGCACGCAAATCCTGCGTTATTTTTTTTTTCTATTTGCAGTGTTTTTTTAGTTATTTTGGTCGCGAGTGCTGATCGTGAAGGCTACAGCGAAGAACTAAACTCTACTTCATTTTCCTTTAACTATAACTTTGCACGCAGCGGGGGCCCCGGATGACCGAGCGCGAGATACAGGGCTCAGATGACACGCGGTAGCAGAGCCATCTCATCCTTACATATAAACAATAGCTCGCGCTTGTAGCCAAGAACACGAAGATCATTTCAGGCCAAATGCAGCCTTGTTCTTCTTTGAAAGTATTACTTATACAAAATTTTAAATACGCCCGCTGTGTTCAGAAATAGGCTGAATATGATCCAAAACATTCGTGAATGCCAATCGCACCTGACGGCTGTGTTTTTTGTTATAAACGTTCCACTCTGGCAAGCGCTCGTAGAGCAGCCCGGAAGATACCTGCTGGAAGATACCTGCCTACTGGACCGCTTGCAACAGTGCCGACATTGCTGTAAATAGATATACAGTAGCGGCCAAACCTAATCAAGTGACTGTGACCTCATCCAAGATGCCTTCTCTCCTTCTTTACCTTTCTAATCATTTCTTTTTATTCCCTCTTCCCCTATCCCCAACCTCGAACTGGCTTTCCCCCAATCGACGGTGTGGTTCATACGTTCCAAGCTTCCTTTCTTTTCAATACTTCTCTCTCTCTCTAGAGCAGCCAGCGAGAGCACGTGACATCCGGCGCAATCGTGGTGTAGTCTGTCTCGGGACAAGCAAAGCTGCGGCGCAAGGCTGACGTCGACAAGACGATTGCATGCAGGGCATCTGGCCGCCGCCATGTCTCTGCTCGTGTGGGCAAGTGCGTGCAAGCTTGTTAAAGCTACGTTCACGCGCACGCTGCACATGCTTGCGCGCATAGGGCACCCGGGACAATCATCGTGACTACCTGTCAACGTTTCTAGACGGACAGTGCAACGAGGCTTTCGCGACATCCATTAGGTGCCATTTGCTAATCGTTTAATTCGCTTTGAAATTCCTTTCTGCGGTGTCTTTTTCAACCAGAGATTAGGGTGCCTGTTGGGATAATTCTCTCTTAACACGTAATAGACTTAGAAATAAGCGCCAAAATTTTGTTGTAGTATCCCTTTAAAGCGATTGCCTTTCTTAGGACCATCAATCCACTTTGAGGTATGTTTCGTGCCGTTTATTCTTCCGGCTATATTTAGCGGAGAAAATGACGTTATAGGACTTAAGGTCACGTTACCTATACACAAAATCAGTTTCCCCGCTAGATTTCGCGGAAAAATTTACGTCAAGTAACCTTAACGGCAATTCAGTTTCCCCGCTAAATTTAGAGAACAAAATGAAGTCACATGACCAAGTCACGTGACCTATACAAAAAATCAGTTTCCCCGCTAGATTTAGAGGAAATATTTACGTCACGTGAGTCGTCGCGCGACGTCACGCGACCTACAAAAATTCAGTTTTCATGCTAGATGTAGCGGTAAAATCTACACCACGTGACCTCAGCGACAATCTAGTTTTCCCGCTAAATTTAGAGGAGAAAATGACGTCACATGTCTTGGTGTCATGTGATCTACACACACCTTCGTTTTCCCTCTAAATGTAGCTGGAAAATTGACACGTGACCTGTCGCGGCTCTTTCAATTACGTCTGCAGCTTACAATAGACCCTTTACAAAAGTCCGCGCCGACGCCCGTCCGCCATATTGCTTGCTCACCTACTGTGAGCGTGTATTGGACACGAGGGCTCCGCCAGCATTCGGCGTGAACTCGGCTCAGCTCGTACGAGAAACGAGCGCTGCGTCAGCGTTTTGCGAGGACTCGGATCCAATCACGCGCTTCGTCAGCAAGTAATGGTGACCGCCAGTGTTGCTCGATGGACTTTTGAGAAGGGTGTAACATAGTGGGTTCTGCCCGAATTTTTTTAACACAGAAAAGATCACTTACCGGGTGTATGGGAGAAATAAAAACCATGTTTCTCTCAACGCAAGAATGTGCCATACATATCGCCGTGCGCTTCGTCTCCACTCAAATGTAGCGTTAGCGGTTTGAACCACAATCCAAAATGTGACAACTATAAAGCGCCTTGTCTGGTTCCAAAGTTAGCCGCAAGTTTCGGGAATTTTCAATGGGAGAATGAAATGTATTCCCGGGAGCGTTCGCCACTTATCTCCAGGTATTCGCGGGCTCCACGTTAATCGCCATTTTTTTTTTTTGATTAAAAATTGAAAAAAAAAAATCGCTTATAACTTCTTTTAAATTTATTTATAACAGTAACTTCTGAAAATTTGACATTTGGTGCCAACCGCTAGCGCTGCGCTCGGGCGGAGACTGAGCGCACGGCCATGCGTAATTTTTATTTCCGGTGAGCAAAACGGGGTTCTTTTTTCTCGCGAACATTTTACGTAATATGACCCAAATTACGCAAAAACAAAACGAAAAAGTTTGATACTTTTTTTGCTTTCGGTTTGGACGAAGTAGCTTTTTCCTCCTAAATTTGAGGGGGATATTGGTATCCGGTTGCGTTGTCCACCGCAGCTCGGAGCAAGTGAGTGAAGGCTCTCGGTTTTTGAAAGAAGGAATCATTACTGCATGCATGTATACATGCAGGCTTGATCTCCGCCCCTGCCCATTTCGATCTGGATAAGCATCGCACCGACGGGCGGAATTATGCGATCACTAATGTCCGATGAACTTTGAAAACCCCAGTTTAGTAGTCGTATACTTCACTGGCTGAATTTATCATCTGGGCAGCTTGCTAGAATCAGCGTCTCAGCTGAGACGGGTGAGAAAAAGAAAATTGGGTTGCGTGTATGCTTATACAGCCTAGAACTTGGCCTGCCTTAGGGTGCCTCGATGTGCTTCTGCTTAGGGTGATGCCACCATTTGTAGTACCCGATGCCGACAGCACGCGCTCACGGGTAAATTACAAATAAATCTACGAAAACAAAATGTCGCCATAGCACAGTCAGCGCCACAAACGCGTGCCGGGACACACTCTTTCACGCGCTTTTGAACGAAAAAAAATAAAAATAAATTGTGGGACAAAATGGCCAGATGTCTCCACCCTAAGCAAAGCGCACATGAAGGCACCCTATAGCCTGCCTCAACGGGCGACGAGTCTCCCAGATGAGCAATTTAGCCAGTGCAGTACAACCGCTAGCCTGGGGTCTTTAACGTGCACCACGCAGTAGTGATACACGACCGCACGCCGGTGCGAAGCTCATCCAGATCGAAACGGGCAGGGGTGCGGATTGAGCCCAGGATCCTGGGTTCCACAGCCCGAGCTTTCGCTCCACGTGCTCCGAGCTGGTGTGCGCTAGACCACTCGGCCACCGATCCCCCCTAGGGTGCCTTCATGTGCGCTTTGCTTAGGGTGGAGACATCTCGCCATTTTGTCCCACACTTTTATTTTTATTTTTTGTTCAGAAGCGCGTGAAAGAGCGTGTCCCTGCACGCGTTTGTGGCGCTGACTGTGCTATGGCGACATTTTGTTTTCGTCGATTTCTTTGTATTTTCCCCGTGAGCGCGAGCTGTCGGCATCGGGTACTACAAAGGGTGGCATCACCCTAAACAGAAGGACATTGAGGCACCCTAATCCCCCCGAGATGGGTGAAAGAAAGCACTGCCAAAGCTAGCGCGCGCGAGCTGAGCTTTACTTGAACCGCTTCTTAAGACGCTCGCGCGTCCCAGCCATTGCAGTGCTTCTTTCACCCAGCTGAGACCTAGCAAGCCGGCCCATACGCCATTTCAAGGAGGTCTTGCTTCCTTTTGAGCCTGCGCATACATACAACAGATTTTTAATATAATAGACCCTTTACGAAAGTCAGTCTACCCACCTTGTGCAGAGCCAGACCCGACGCTCTAATGGCGGAACTACACTGTTTCTCCACACCAGAAAAATCTAACGTCTTCGAAAGCATAGAGCAGAAAAAGGAAAAGATGTTGGTCCTTTCACGTCACCTTCGATGCACGGAATCGAGGGTGTTTGATTTAGCCGCGCATGATCTCCTATCACCGCCATTAGAGCGGCAATAATGGAGCTTTTTATACTGCCACAAGAGGACTCTGACTTTTGAAAAGGGTCTATACTATGCTTCGCCTCACCTTAGCACGGGCTGTTGTTAGGCGCGCATGCTCAAATCACGAGCTAGTTGCTTTGGATGAAGCCACGGCGGCTGCGCGAGCGCTCGTGCAGCGAGTGCTCCAGTCAAGACAGTCAAGGCTAGCCGCTCGCGCTTGCACAGCCCTTGCAGTTAGTCTATGCTATGGTGGGAATGAAGTAATGTCCGGCCGCAAGTCGGCAAGCCAGAGTGGACAGGCTCGAAAGGTTGGCGCATCTATTAGCGCCGAGATGTTTCGGTGGCGCCCTCTTATGGTTTCCCTCCGTGACGTCACGACCCGGATTTGCCTCGCCGTGACGTCACCAGTTGATATTCTGGCTACTTACCATCGGGTGCGACGACGAGTTCGATGGTGTGTTTAAAAACCACAGTAGAAGCTAGAAGCCATCGCAATCCGAAACTAACACCGTCAAAGTTGAGAATCTGACAGTTCTCATATACCCATGGTTTGGCCAATCGTGGCAAGCTGACCGCAGCGACGCTTTTGGCCGCGCACATCGCTAATAAGTGACGGCAGCAACCAGACAACCGGCAAGACGATTGTCTGGTTGCCGCCGTCGCTCATAGATGGAGGTAGCTATCCATAGTTCTGTGTTGACATTTGTTTGCTGGCGGACACGATACTGGGGAAAGAAGCCCTTAACAGATCCGCTGTAAAACACCTGTAAAGTTGAAACGTATACCTAAGTGACGTGCGAGTTGTAAGTACCTGCACAACGTAAAAAGGAAGACTCCTACAGTATGTTAAGGGCTGGGGGACGGAAAGGCTGGAGACCGAGTTTGGGCTATATGGATGACGATGTTTAATGAGACACGATTAGGTGATGGTAGCGTTGGTCAGTCCCATTCTGTCTCCAACGCGCATGTCCTAGCCGCGGTGACATGACGATGTTGCGTCACCGGTGGGATCCTGAAGTGATTGGAGGTGCTGTCGTCAACGATGAAAATAAGGTTCAACAGCCCCTGCCATATGCCCGGAGGTTTATGGCTTCGCAGCAGCAGCTGCTCTCCATGTTAGAGAACGAGGAAGGGGAAGAACCCATCGACGTTGGTCATTTCGGCATACCTTCAAAAGCCTCGGTTCCGGGTCTTCGAGAGGGTCTCTGTCGAGCGATGGTGTTGCGGAGCAGCCCTGTAAGTGTGCCGTATATAGTTGGAGCACGCCGACTGTAAACGCCTCCTAGTCCTCGCGTAAAGTCCAGTGAACTCTCTCTGTGTCGGTGCGGTCGAAGTTGACATTTTAGCCACAACGGTGTATACCTGCGATACTGGAAGCAAAACGCCTATCAGCAGGCAAACAGTGCCTGCGATTGGGAGGATGATATAGGCACACCGCGGTACGCGCGCACCGCAGCACATGGTTGATCTTTCGAAGATCAGTTATGTAAGTAGACGCCCAAACTCAATTCGTTAGTATCGTATTTGTCGCGCCACAACCTTTAAGCCGGGGTCACACTGCTCGTGCGTCGTACAACAGACGCGATGTTTGGTGCAGGTATAGGTGGCAGAATTGTCTGCTGGCGCGCCTCGCGCATCTGTTCGAATCATGTTTGCCTCGTACAGTTTCTTTCTACGCTTGGAACATGTCTGCAGACGGTTGTTTTGTATGGCCAGTGTGGCTGGACAGTTGTCATACCAGGAACAAACACGCCAAACTGTCTCTTTTGTGTGATGTACGAGTAATGTGACCGCGGTTTTAGCCGTCGCGGCGGTGTCGTAGTTCCATATACGTCTGCACTGCGCATGTGCGTAGATATCATCTTTTGGCAAGAGCAAAGCATATAGATATATAGTCTGTTGTAGGTTGAGAAAGGCGGGACAAGCCCTCCCACAAAGCCCTCTGCTCGCCACGATTGGTGGTTTCCTCCTTTCCCCTCGCCTCCTCTCCAGCGTTCGCTCTGCTAAAGTGCTAAAAGTGGAGGGATTTCTCGGGGCGGGCATATAGGTGTCAGCTGCCACTCTTAACCTGCAACAGACTATGCATATTCTCCGTTCCGCAGCCAGCACCACCGCTTTCTTGGCGTGACGTCAAAAGCATTCGTCCGTACATTGAGCGGAGTAAATGTAAAGCCGAGGTCACATTGCTCATGTGTCATACAAAAGACAGTCTGGAAACACGAGTCACCGCAACATCCGTGGTTCGAACCCCGCGTGCCAAGTTTTCTCCTTGAGCTCATTGCCATGCGGCATTCGAAGCACGGATCTCGCGGTGACTCGCGTTCGAATCTGTATGCAGACTGTCTTTCTTTGACCCCGTCTTAAGTAACAATCTCCGAGTGACTTTGGTTTTAAGGTCTTCCCCGCTCACCATTCCAAAACTATGTTTATGCCAAGATAACAAAACAAAAACAAAAAACGCACAAATTACGAACACAATTAACCAACCATAATTATAGGTTCTGAATTTCGAGAACTATTTATAAAAACGCTTTTCACAACAAGTTCGTCGAATCCTGCTGAAATGCATTTAAATCCACCGGATCTTATTGCACCCTGGTGATTATGAAACCAGATCGAGAGAGAGAGAGAGAACAAACATCTTTATTGCATCCAGTCCGATGCTTGCTTTGGTCACCACTCCTCGTCCAGGGTGCTTTTCACGTGCTGGACCAGGAGGGGCCAACGGGAAGGCTCATACTCAGGAGGGGGGTTAATCCAATCCTCTCAGCTCTGGGGGCGATGTGCAGGTGGCAACCTGCTTATGATGGCGTTTCTGGCTGGTATGACGCCTGTGCAAGCCCATAATTGGTGCTCATTGTTCGGGTAGCCTCCACAACTTCTGCATCTGGGCGTACCTGGCGCTCCTGAGATATGGTGCTTGTGGTGTAGCGTAAGGAGCGTGCCGGTTTGTGCTCTACGTATGATGGTGGCATCCTCTCTGTTGAGCATACGCGATGGAGATCTTAGTGATGTGTTATTATGCCTGAGTTCTTTAAGTGCACGGGTGCGCTCCTTGTGTAGGATCTTTCTATGATCGTACGGGTCGTAGTCCTGCGGCCAGGGAGTCGGAGGGCCCCGGGGGGCATGGTCGCGGGCGAGCTCGTGGGCTAGAGCGTTCCCTTCGATCCCTTGGTGACCTGGTATCCACTCTAGGAAAACGTGGAGTTTGGGGTGTTCGTACATATGCTTGACTAGTACAGCTCTGATGTGAACCGGTAGCGTGTTCTGTCTGAAGTGGCGTATGGCGCTTTGACTATCTGTGCGTATGGTGATGTTGTCGGTACCATTGTGCTGCTGGATGGCTTCTGCGATGGCCTGGATCTCAAGTGATGTTGACGTAGGGGCGTTGGAGTGGTGATGGGCCTTCTTGAATTCTGGGCCAACAACAGCTGTGTTGCCTAGTTTTGTCTCGTTGTTGTAGCTGGCGTCCGTGTAGTAGTATGTGGTGGTAGTGTTATGTGAAAGGTGGAATGTGCGGTGTTCCCGCCGGGCCTTGTTCTCGATGCGGTGCATATTCTTTGGTATTGGCCTGATCTCTATTCTTGGCACACTGTCCCATGGTGGTTCCAGTGGCGGGATGTCAGGCATGTTGGATATGTCGAAATGAAGACTTCTGAGGATGTTCCTGCCCTGTGTGGATGTTTGGAGGCGCTGGTACTGGGCGGAGTGGTGGAAGCTGATGCGCTCCTCAAGGGTGTTAAAGAGGCCTGTTTCTTGTAATTTCTTGATCGGTGCAAAACGGGGCACCCCAAGGGCAAGTCGTGTTGCCTTGCGCAGTTGTGTTTCTAAATGTTTGTGCTGCGTCCTTGTAAGGCGCATGCAGGGCGCCGCATACATCACTCTGGAGGTAATTAGGGCTTCGATGGTTTTCCGGAGTTCGTGCTCGCGGAGGCCTCGCTTTTTGCGAGTGATTCGCCCGAGTATGTGGATGATCTGATTGATCTGTTTGGTGACTAATTTAAGCCAGTGGTCGGCTTTACCGTTTTGGCTCAGATAGAACCCAAGGATCCTGATATGCGGTCTCCGTGGGATACTTGCCCCGTTGAGTTCGAGACGGATGAGGTCCCTAGTCTTTTTGGCATCTTTAGTATTGGAATCTAGGATAACTACGTACTCCGACTTTTCGGGTGAGCAACTGAGTCCAATACTTTGTACATAATCGCGGATAACATTGAGGCCCTGCTGTATGGTTGCTTCTTGTTCTGCCAGTGATCCGCGGTGACACCACAGAGTGATGTCGCCGGCGTAAAGCCCAAAGTGGAGGTCGGAGATAGTGCCGAGTAATGTGGGCAGGTCCTTCAATGCGAGATTGAAAAGGGTTGGGGAGAGTATCGAGCCTTGAGGGACACCGGCGTGCAGGGGAAATTTGGGGCTGGTATAGTCGTCAATCTTGATTTCTATCGTTCTGTCGGTTAAGAAATTTCGAACGTAGTTATAGAGGCGTTTGCCTGGCTTGATGTCAATTAGTTTTTGGAGTACCGCATGGTGCATGACATTGTCGAACGCCTTGTGAATGTCGACGCCGGCGACGACTCTGGTTTGTGCGGTGCTGGATTGAATGAGCACGTCGTGCTGTATTCGGAGCATTGTGTCCTGTGTAGAAACATGCCGCCTGAATCCGGTCATAGAGTGATGAAAGACGTGGTGCTCTTCTAAGTGCCACTCCAAGCGTTGTAGCACCATCTTCTCTGTCAGCTTGCTTAGGCAAGAGGTGAGTGAGATGGGCCTAAGGTTGGTGATGCGGTCTGGTGGCTTGCTTGGTTTGGGGATGGGAATTATAATCGCTTCTTTCCACGATGGTGGGATGATGCCGGTTTTCCATGCTTGGTTTATCTGATCAAGAAGTGCGTCGAGGTAGTTTTCGGGGAGATTCTTGATGATGGTATATGTGATGCCGTCCTTCCCAGGTGTTGTGCTCCTTGTAATGCTGTGGAGGGCCGTAGCCAATTCTTCTTTACTAAATGGAGAGTTGATACCGGTGTCTTCATCCTCGGTTTCCGTCGTTGGGTAGTCTGGTGGTTGGGGGAGGTTATTTTGTACTGGGTATAATAGTTCTTGCAATTCCTTGGCGATTTGCTCTGGGGTCTTATTGGTTCTGAGCTGAAGTTTTTCTAGGCTGTGTCGAGGCTTGCCTTGGCCCAATAGTGTGCGTAGGATCTGCCACACGCGAGGCGTTTGGAGTTGTCCATTGAGACCATCGCACATTTGTAGCCAAGTTTGAGTCGCCAATTCGTGCGCGTATATTTGCGCCTCTTCCGTAATGAGTTGGATAGCCTTCTTGAGGCGGTTATTCTTTTTGTTGCGTTTCCAGCGCCTAACCATCTTTTGTCGTTTGTCCCAGAGGTCAAGAAGATGACGATCGATATATGGGTGGTCTTCGGATTTGGCTATGCGTTTGGTGAATTTGCGGTGCGTCATGATAACTCTTTCCACCCATTCCGCAGGGTCTTCTGGGGCGTCGGTTTGTTCGAGGTGGCTCCGCAGATTATCCCACTTGGTAATATGGGCGATGCTGGCCCGTGGAGAGCTCTTTCGTGCCATAAGAAGTTCAATGGTTGTAGCTAGAATATAATGGTCCCTACCTAGATCCTCGAGCGTGTTCTCCCATTCTGTTTTGCTCGGTCCGGCGTGCCACGTGAGGTCGGGGCTTGTGTCAGCTTCCACGCTGTTGCCTGCGCGTGTTGGAATGGTGGTATCGTTGAGAAGGGTCAGTCGATTTTGAGAGGTTGCGGTTTCAAGCCTGCGACCATTAGGAGAAGTGTGATAGTATCCGCATGCGACGTTCGGGCTGTTGAAGTCACCTGCTATGAGGATATCTTTGCGAGGGTGCATATCCTTGATTTCCTTGATCCACGTAGTATGCGCGGTGCGGCCGCCGGGTGTCCAGTACGTATTCCCAATAACTGCTTTAGTGGCTCCCAGTTGACATTCTACGGCTACATGTTCTTGTTTCTCGGTGTTGTGCTGCTCTGTTTCCAACTGAATCGCAGGGATATGATTGGCCACATATGTGACGACCATGACCGGGGCCGATGGTGGAAGGGGGTTAGGTCTGGCGCGCGTGGCACGACATTTTTTGGTGATGCTTGGCTGTATGAAATTTTGGTACCCGGATAGTTTATAGTTGCCATTCGTTTCCTGAAGGAGTATGATATCTGGTTTGGTCTTTGCCTGCAGGATATGATGTTCAAGATGATACTTTTTCTTGCGTAGGCCCCTGCAGTTCCACTGCCAGACAATGGCTTTGTTGGTGATCTGGCTGCTGGTCGGGGGATTACTGATCATTGTGCTAGAACCGTGCGTGGTGCGACGATGTCGGTTACCATTTTATACGAGTATTGTGCCTGGGTATGCATGTCAGGTTCATCAGCACCATAGGAGTATGAATGGCAGGATAGCATCAATGATTGAAATTGCTGCTTCACACCACGGGAGCGACAATGCTGACAAAAAGCTTCGGATCTTAATGGCAACACAAGAAATTATCGACTTCGCTGCGGATGAAGTAGAACCAGGTTGGGCGGGGGTCTCGGAGTTTTCTTCGCATTCCTTTTTTTCTTTGGTTGGTGTGACAGGCTTGTGAAAACGCTCGGTCGTTTGAGATATCTGCCTCGAGGAAGCCGAAAGAGGGGTTCCAGGATCAGTCTGGGCACGAGTGGGCAGTGGTGGAAACTCGCTGGTGTCGTGCAAACGACCTGCATAGGAGTCAGTTGGTTTTGGAGCTTCCCGTCGAGGATTTTGGTCAAGCTTTCTTACAGCTGTGCTATGGCTTGTAGCCCCAGGTGAAGCGGATGAGAGAGTGATGCTTTTTGACGGCCCCGGCCTCTGGTTGGTCTCTTCAGAGGAAACGCCCGTTCCGATTGCTTTTTTGGCAGATAAATAGTCCATCTTAGCTTCGTTCTTGAGCTTGTGGATTGATTCTTCCTTCTTGTATTCTGGGCAGCTTATGGACGTCGATTCGTGGTGGTTTCCACAGTTCACACATTGTGGATGGTCTGCATCGCAGATTTCTCGACGGTGGGGGCCCCCACAACGTGGGCATAGCTGCCGTTTCGTGCACGCTCCTCCAACATGCCCGAAATTGAAGCATTTGCGACATTGTAGGGGCTTCTCGATGAAAGGTAGGACCTTGAATCGGGTATGTCCGAGGACGACGTACTCAGGAGATCTAGTGGTGTTGAAAACCAGTTTCACAGTTTCGGATTGTCCTAGTCGGCGACTGCTTCTCAAGGGTGCGATGCTGCAAAGAACTTGCTGTAGCTCTTCATCAGGGATATCTTTTGAGACTCCATGAATGACTCCCACTGCTGAGTCCTTTGAATGAGGTTGGTACACACGCACTGGGATCCCGCCAATAGAGGTGATGGTTAGCAGCGCCTTTGTCGACTCCATGTTCCTGGTGTCAACGGCTAACAAATTCAGTTTCGGGTTCGGTCGCACTTCAGTTACTCCATCTGGGGCAAAACCTTGAAGTTTTTCACGCAGCTTCAGTGGGTTCACTTTTGTTATGAGATGGTCTCCGTCTACTGGTTTTATCACGACTGTGAGAGCGTCCATGCTAGGTGTTGTGTTAATCACTGTGTCCCCGCTTGATGCAATGCTCGATTTTTTGCACCTTTTTCGGCTGCTCGTTGTCCAGTTGTTTTCTATTGGTGGCATTTCAGGGTCAGAGCAACATAAGGCACTCGATGTACTGGACCTGTCTGAGCTGGTGTCGTTCGTGGTGATGGGCAAGAAGCCATTTGCAGGCCCTGAGTCGCTTGGAGGTTCATTTTCTTGCGCGGCTGCTTGGTAGAACGCTTCATTGGCAATGCTCGACGTGTCAGGTAGGAGGGGCATGGTCAGTCGGTCGGGTCGGCGGCCGGTATACACCGGTTAGTCTTGGCTTTGAAGGCCGCCAAGACCTAGGCTTTGCTCTTGGTCGAATACACGACCGCACCTATTCAGAGCCAAGAAAGTTCGACGTATACAGAATATTACTCACAATTTGTAGCCAGAACCGAAGGGAACACAAGCTGCTTCTTCAACGTCGTCGTCTTCGTCGTCGGAACCAGATCGAGATAACACCATGATAGAGTTCCCGTTCAGACCCATAGCCGTAAATGTAGAGAGTTTGGCCATTCGTTGGGAAGTATAGGAGACAAATGAGGAGGCGCCACTGGCCGAAAGCGGGCTGGGCGTGTTCCAGGGCGTCTTCAGAGATTCGAATCTGACCAACCAGAAGCCGGAAATAATACCCTGGCGGTGGTCGCGAGAAACAAACCTGATAACTGCATTGGAGTAACTCTCAATGGCTGAAAATATCGTACACGTGATGTTTCAATCACGTTAATCCAAAATGATGGTGGAAGAGTGCGACTAGCGGAACGATCGACATAATCCGTACGCCAAGCGCCAAGGACCGGGAGGTTGCGCGGCGCATTCGTTTGTTACATCTTTCTGCATGATCATGATCAAAACAACACGTGCACCCTATTTTCAACCACGAAGAGTTACTACACTTCACTCTTACGCGCTTCTTAAAACCATATACGAACATAGACTTTTGATCAGAACTGTTTGCCGCTACCACCGCTAGGGGATTCTTTTCGGCTTCTGGTTGGTCAAGAGAGCATGCCAAGCCCTCTTTCCGAGTCTGGTGCACGCCTGGCTCTGCCCGCGCCTCCCATTGACCAAACCGCAATATGACGGAGGCTTATTGCGGAGAAGGCGCCGTGTAACCGAGCTTTCGGTTGCACGTCAAAAGATCCCCAGGTGGTCGAAATTAATTCTCAGTCGTCCGCTGGGGCGTGCCAGATGCCCGTCGTAGGTTTGGCACGTAAAATTTTTTTTTCTACATATACGGCTCTGTTCAGACCCATTTAGACGCTTCGTAGCAGCTGTGCATGGGCGTCGCCATAACCGACATTCAGGTTTGTCTCTTCTTATTCCATTTACATCAATTCATCATTGCTGCGGCGCAGGACAGGTTACTGCCATTTTAAGATTCTATCTGTGTCTTCCTCAGCAATGGCCTTCCTGGAGGCTCGTCAACGTCCGATTCAGTGTCTCGCTGTCTCGGTAAGACAAGAGAAGGTCAGCAATGGAGGCTCTAATCTGGCGCGTGTGTAAAGCGTCCTTCAGTGCAAGCGCTGCAGAAGCTGCAAGAGCAAGCTCAAGGTTTTCAGCGTCCCTGCCGCACGCGCGCTCGTGCAGTGCAAGCTTAGTTCAGCGCAACATACTCGCGCTCGTAGTTTCGGCTTCGCTCGTTCATAAGGTCAATGTGTGTATGCACAAGCACGGTGGGATTCCCAGATTCAAGATTTAATTATTCGAATGACTTCATTCACTATTTGCTGATCGCTTGCATTTCAGCCAGCACGCGGACAGCGTCACCCCGCGGAGTAAACACGAAGCCTCAGCCGTCTATGCGTGAAGTAGTACTTCTCTTGAAACATGCATCTGACTTCCGAGATTAGATACGAGCTACGAAGGCATTCCATTCAAGCGCGCTGACGCCTTCTCTGAAGATCCCGGCGTGCCGCGTGCGCACCATGTGTGCTGCTCCGAAAAAGGAGAGACGCGGAAGGCTGCGCGTACACCATCGGCAACCCGGACAGAAATAGATCGACAGTTTCTCCCCCGCCCCCGAAAGAAGTGGGGCGTCGATGGGCATAAAACTCTGCTGCCTTTGAGCGGAACTTTTCGGCATCGCCGCGACCTCTACTCGACGCGAGCGTTTTTGTTTGATGAGACCGCCGCACACGACCAACTCAATTTCCTGACCCCAGGCCCCTGCGGCGGCGCTGCTGTAGGCGCCTATCTAACGCCTATCCGGTTTCTGCGTATCACGCATATCACGCGGTTCACGCGTACCTGCGTACGCGCAGTACGCGCACATGATACGAGGAAACACGGGCTTGTTTGCGAACAGCGTTTCTATGTTAACGGATAACACGATCCCAGCAAGCACGAGGAACGTGTCATATTAATTTACACTTTTATTTTAACTTTTGTTCTGCCGGAGATACTGTTTGTTACAGGTCGCGATTATGTCCAACTTCTCGGTAAACCACCCCTTGGAGCCGCGCACACTTGTGAAAACCGGTGTGGCGGCCTCTTCATGTCCCGCCGGAACCACCTTTTTTGGATGATCGCATTTGATATGGAAGCAGAAGCACGATTGTCCGCAGATATGGGACCAACTCGTACACGTCGTATTCTAGTAGGAATTGCTCTAGGCATCCGCAGCTGGCGCCGTCTTCACTCGGAAAATATCAATTGCGCGGCACGGGCCCTGCAGCGGCGGGCACGCGTCGACAACCTTTTTATTTCCAGCGAAACGCAAATAAACAGACATAAAAGCTTTTAGAGTGTCCCCGTCGTTAAGCAGATTGTAACATCTCCGCAGAAAATGCCGCTCCATCCATCAACCCCCCCTCTGCAACCAAAGGGACTTCGTCGTCCACGGGATGAAATGAACCTCCTGCGGCTTTCACTTCGTGTGCCTCGATTTCAGAGTTTTCCAACAGCGCGATCGAGATCACGTGGGGTAAGTTACGGGCCGCGCTTTCAGCACGAGCCGCGAGAAGGTGACGAAAGCGTTGGTCGTCGTCTGCAAGCGACTCCGGCTCTCCGTCAACTTTTTTTCCTCATAGTCACGCGAGAACAAAACGCATCCGCACTTGCGATCAATTTGCGCGGGAAGGGTCCGCCATCGTATATTGCAAACGCTCTTTATGATTTGAGTAGCTCCCTCTCTGAAATCTAGGCTCTTTAGCTTCAGCAGCAGCAGACATTTTCCCTCCCTTCCACCGAGGAAGATTAACATGCGCAACCCGATCCTCGACGACTCGGACGTTGGACGCTCTCTCGGCCCCTGCTTTTCGAGCCCCGGCATCCAAAAACCGCGGTGGCGCATTCGCGGGAGGGGACACCCTTTCGCACGCGGACAAAAGAGAGCGGACGACGACCGTGTGCGAGCAGTATACAACCACAGGGGACGGAAGTGACCGCGGTCCAAGGACAGCACGCGCGCATCCGGGATTGGATCTGGATCCGTGCGGGCCTTTTTGACGGTGGTCAAGGGATGAACCACAGCTTGGACGGGGGGAGGCTGCTGCCGCTCGCTGAAAGGATTGATGGCCGATATCGGGCGCTGGGATGCCGCCCGCGGTCCCTATGCTAATACATCCCACAAAAGACAGCTTGCAGACAAGCTCTGAAGCACACATGTATGTGAAGCAAACGTGATTCGAAAGTTACTCGAGGCCCAGAAATTTCTGTCATCACGGCGATGCAACGCCATCAGGATGCTCAATGCAGGGCGGTACAGACGACCGACCTGTATTGAAGGATCCAGGCAAAGTTGAAACGACTGAAGTGCCTTCACTGACGTTAGAAAGAAGAAATAAGGAACTGATAAGGCGAATTTGCGGCGGGCAATGTGCACACTAGCTTTGCACGCGGTGTAACAACCACCGTTCTGACGTAGGGCGGAGAGCGAACGCCGGCGAGAGAAATTCGGCGGTTTTTTTTTCCCCAGCATATTCGCTCCATGGAATCCAGCCTTTGGCAAGCAGACGAATACAAACTCTCCTGCTAAAACGAAGAGAGCACGCGCTGAAGGATTAAGATAGTATTATTTACTTTGGTTTTGTTTTGTTGCTATTTTGTTACGCAAAGGCGCTTTAAGAAGACGCCAAATTGAATGTATAATGAGTTGAATATGCACGGCGATTTTCTTTATTACGCCGTCCAGCGGACTGCGCACACGCTAATACAAAGTGGAACGCTAATCCACCACCAGGGCCTGGATGGTAGATGTTTCTCGGTATACGACATCGCCATACCGGATTATTACTGCATTCGGGTACCACACCGAGAGTTGGACCTGGAGAGCGTAATGCAGGCAAACAACTTTATCGTTGCTCTTGGGTGAGCGGGCAGTCTAGTGTGGAACAACAGCCAAGGAAGCTAACAGCTTCCTCAAACCGAACATAATATAACAAGTGCAAAAACCAGAGTCGCACGACGAATGTAGCGAGGGACGTCACAATCGCGACAGCTGGTTCGCTTCACGACAGCGGAAGTAGCAGCGAGCGCAAGCTGGAACAGAATGAGAAATCACTTTGTTCCAAGATGAATACAAACAAAAACAAAACACAAAAATACCGGGGGAAAAAAGAGAAGGAAAGAAGGTACGAGAAGACAAAGGGGAACAGTCCGGAAAGAAACACGGACCAGGACTTGTTTCCTTGGAAAGGTAGCAGCAGCACAAATGCAACCGAAGAGGCCGCGGGACTTTGAGGTGGCGTCAGCGTTTAATTCGAACTAAGCCGTTGTGACGTGAGGAAGTCGGTTCACTCCATCTTTTTGTTCCTTCCTCGCACCGTGCCGCGTGCTCTGTACTCCGTTCTCCCCAAAGTTGATAGTGCGGTGGAAGCCACAGACTCGCCGGACCAATCAACCGCCTTCCTTTCATCACCTGACCCCACTCTCTGCTCGGGAGCATGGGCAGGAGCGTGATCACGTGGCGAAAGACGGACGCACGGCTGGCCAAGCGAGAGCCAGTAACTCCCATCGCACCGTCAACCTAGGGGTGAAAGGGTATAGCAGGTTCCAGCCCCTGCATTAGAGACAGGTAAAGGGCCCATTGTGGTTCCGCTCTTTCACGGTGACGTTCCATCTGCGCCGGAGTTGAATGGCGATGAGAGGGGAAGAAAGGGGCCGTGGGAGAGAGTGGAGAAGGAGGAGGAGCAGAGAGGTAAGAAACAAGGCGAACGGGGTCCCATTCCGCGAGCTGTTACATAATGGTCCGCGCTGGGAATGGAGATATCTCGCTGGGGCCATTTTTCATGCCCGGACTTGCCTTTTGGTCGGGACTCTGCTGATCGGTCGGTCAACCCTGTGCCGATTAAGGGCATTGCTCGAGTCCATGGGTAGCTTTCTCATGCAGGAAAACATTGAAGACAAGATGTCGTTCTTGTCCACATTTACATTGCAGCGCTAAGTCATCGCTGGAAATTTCGCTGGTTTTAGCGCCGTCTCTTCGCTATATCAGTGCGGCTGCGACGATTCAGTGTTGACTCACTGCTAGTTATGTTCAAGACAGTGCTGTTACCTTCAAGGCGATTCTGCATAAACGCTGTTTCTACGGTTGATTCAGCACTGAGATAGCCGCTGCGCTGTATGTGTCAACCGACCCGAATGCACCAGGAGACAATCCAGAATGGCCGCCAAGTGTCGTACCATCGGCATTTATTTCATTTCAATGGCTCTCTGTAGCTGCTGTTTAAATGTCAAAGAATCGTATCTTACTGTACAGAATAATCTACCTTACCGATGGCTTCCATATAACCCTTCGACTAAAGAAAAAGAGACGACAAAAATTTGTTTAACAGCCCCGCGCCCGCTCACAAGCACGTGCGATATAACACGTATACTTGCGTCTTTTATCAGCGCTCTACCAGCAGAGTGGTGGTGGTTGGAAGCATTTTCTTTTTGTTTGTTTACATCTTCGCCTATCCATCGAACCTGCGGCGTATCAGCCGTGACCAAACCCAGAGGACTCTGCCCGTTTCGGGTTACGTGTAACAAAGGGGACGCTTTGTTTGCCGCCGAAGCAGCAGGCGTTTGCTCAGGTCCCTGTTTGCGCGCGCGGGCGGCTCCAAATGGAAGTTTAACAAGAACCACGCTGTTTGCATAGCTGACCGTGCGTGCACTGCACGATCCGGGTTCAGAAACTCGTGGTGGCTATAGGAGGACTCGGAAACCCGAGACCACGTCACTATTTTTTCTGATTATCATTTTTTAGTGTCTCGTAAACTTGGTAGACATTTTGAGTTGCCAGCTGGCCCGCATGCGCCTACTCATGCACGACTTATTCAAGGATTCCCACCTCTTTTGTGCGTGTGGGTGTGACGTCATAATGCCGGACAGGGACTGCTTTACGGTCACACCAGAGACCGTCGTGAGTGCCGTGGTATACGAAGGAAAGATGGTAACGTTTACACTTAATTATAGCCCCAACAATATAAGAGGCGGGAGATTAAAGTCCTAATGAATGTTGAGCACTACGCGGAGCGCAAGTTCGTCTGTTTCTTTTGCGGGGGTTGTGGTGTCGTCAGAACGCCGGAGCTCTGATTGGTTCTGGCTGAAGGATAGTGGGTAGACCTCAAGGCAGCTTGCTCTGAGGTTGACCCACTATCCCTCTAGAGCTCGGCGTCGTTTTGACGTCACCGCAACTCCTGCGCATGAAGCAGATGACTTGCTCTCCGCGTAGTCACTGGCAGATTAAGATACGCAGGGCGCGGCTTATAATTAAGGTTCTGCGTTTTCTGTTTTTATTTTTTCAAAATTCGGCGTACTTTTTTCGGTGTTTATTTTAAAATTCAATTTTCGGTTTTTTTCGGTGTATATTTATTCCCCAAAAAGTTACCAGTTTTTTTTTTTTGGTTTTGGTGAATATGAAAGGAACACCATCGGACACCGGATCAGATGATCCTTGTAGCTGTGATATTTGTGATCAAAGAATAACGGCACATATACATACGTGGTATTCGTTACAACTTCCATCAGGACACACCTTAAAATCGCAGAATTCTCGGGCTTAATCTTCAGCGTGCTTCTTTTTCCTTCCTATTCCGACGACGTGACCGTCTGAGGTGATGACCGTACAGAAACCAACGAAATGGCAAAAAAAAAAAAAAACATTTGTTATATTTATGTTTTTAATTACAGGAAAGTTTGAGAGAGGGTGTTAAGAAAGGAATTAAAGGCCTTCCTCGATGTCCTCTGAAGTGCATGAAGCGAAAATCCTTACACTAGCCCACATCCAAACTTTTTTTTTAGGACCGGGAACTTGACACACAAAGCCTGACCACAGAAAGAACACATATGCCCCGCGAAGGCCAATAAATGACCTCTTTTTTTGCATGTTGAACCTTGGAAGAGGGCAATCACGATGTCGTCACACATTGTCGAACCTTGCAAAGCCCCTCTCTTTATCCCCCCTCCCCCACCCAGCTCGACGCGGCCGTAAAAACTGACCTTTTTCGGTTAAAACCGAATTTTAGAAAACGAATTAGACGTACAATTATCGGTTTTTATCGATTTAAACCGAAAACGTCGAACCTAGAAACTGACCTTTTTCGGTTAAAACCGAATTTTCGAAAATGGATTCGGCATACTTTTATCGGTTTTTATCGGTTTAAACCGAAAAGTCCGAACCCTACTTATAATGTTCACGCTTCTTGTCTAGGAACTTGTCCCGTAGCTCCTTATCGGCTAATGTCACAATTCCATTGGCTGTGTACACTCCGTAGGTGTCGCTTCTCCGCAGTATTCCAGTGTCCAAAGGGGAAGCACACTCAGTGCGGCTAACAAACCCATTAACGAACCTGAGAGAATGACAACTCCAATGACACAAAGCCATGGGTACACTGAAAGGGTTCGATACAAAAGTGGAATTGAATAGCTTGTCATTCGAATCGATAACCCGAAGTTTTCGAAAACTGGCACACGCGAGCCGTGTTTGGAGTGAAGTGTAGTGAGGGCCTGAGGTTTTTCCCATACTGAGAGAAGAACTTTACTTTTGACAAGTTGCAGAACATCCCGAGAGAGTTGGGCGTAACGTGTAAGAATGTAACAAGGTCAGAACTTTGACACAGCAGTCGCAGTATCGCAACAGCGTACGATCGCGTGAATAGCCCTCGTACTAAACTGTTAAATTTTTCCGTCTAGAGCGTTGAACCATTGTATAGTCATATCTCGGAGGCAGACTGACCTCTCGCTGTACAAGTTTTTACGACGCGCAACTAATTCGCTTTGCCTTTGCCTGTATATGCGGCCTACGGCCATTAAAAAAAATAATAAAAACGGTGTAGTCGGTCACTGCCACCAAATGACTCAACATGAGCGCCGCGTCAGGTTTCGGTAAGGCACACCAATGTGCGAGACCGGGTAGAATAAATGATGTCAAACTGGAACCCGTGCAGAGGGAGACGCAGCTGGCCCGAGTAAGCGAACACCTGTTTTTGATTTTGTTTCCTTTCTCTCACATGTGAAATGGTCTTTATCAAAATGATGAGTGTGCCGGAATGTGAGGGGGGTTCGACGGCCGAATGTGCTAACGCAGCGCAGCTCGGTACACGTGGAGCGAAAGCTCGCACTGCAGAACCCAGGGATTCCGGTTTCAATCCCCACCCCTTGCCCGCTTCGATCTGGATGAGCAATAAGGCGTATACGGTCGTGAACCACTACTGCGTGATGCGCGTTAGAAACCCTATAGGCTTGCGGTGGTACTGCACTGGCTATATTGCTCATCTACAGCTGGCAACAATGTCGTCACACGCCGACACTCTAAACTCGCGTCGTCTACGAATCTAACGACTGCAGTCAATAACAAGGTGAGAAGGGCAGGGAGGAGGTTCGCTTGCCCCACCTCCAGCGCGAGCTTCTTACCGCGTCGGCATCTCAAATGCTTCGAGTGCGCGTGCTCAGCCAAAGCACGACGGAAGGCACGGAGCGCGTGTTGGAGGTCGGGCACGCGAAGGACACACCCCGCCCTTCGCACTCTGTCAGTGACTATAATCTCTTTTTTTTTTTTTTTTTTTTCTTTTTTTGTGGTCGACATTTTTGAAGATTAGGCGTTCACTGTGGCTCCTCCCTTATCGCGACACCAGAGAGATATTACGGTGAGTGGCGTGTAGTAGCGTCGTCCGTCTCGGAATTCGAAGGCGGAGCCTCGATCTACCGCAGTTCTGCAGTCCCGCAGTACTGCAGACAGCGTGCCAATGCCTTCTGCGTGTAGCCATTGGTCTACTGGGCTGTGTGATGCGTTCTAAACATGCGCACTGGCTCTCTTCTGCTGCGTTCACCTTGCACGTATTAGAAATGGATGACGCTTTCCTCTTCGCTCGTTTATCTCTTTTGTGCGTTACGTGAGTGTATTTGTAAACCCAAACCATCGTTCCTGCGTGGAACCGATGTTTAGGCGGGGCTCCCTCGAGGAATTTAATAATTTTGCTGTACGTACGATAGCATCGGATACTCCGTTTACACGTTTGTCGGACCAACGAACCTGAGAACCAGGCATGACCTCATTACCGGGGTTCAACTTGGGAGTGTGGCAAGCAACGCCAACCACGCTCGTCCGCAAGAAAACAACTTGCGCGACCTGGTTACACACGGCACGGGGTTTAACGGGTTTCAACGGAGGCGACGAGTGTGTGGACTGCGAGCGCGCGGGCGGCATGCATGCTGCCTCCGGGAGTGTTTGTTCATTCTTTCTCGCATTAGACCCTCCAAACTCGTGTTACCCTGGCAATGATAAGAAATACCCAGTTTTCTTTGGTTATTAAATAGGGAGTATTCACTGGACGCCATATTTGTGGGTGCTGTTTAGAGCGCATGCTCAGAACGAGATCACATTAATAGGCTGCTAAGACCGGCACTGTTGATGGTGCGGAATGCACGTTGCCAAAGAACTGTGGAAGCTCGCCGTCAGCACGCGCTCAGCATTCGCGCACACAGATATGGCCGCCAGTGAATACTCCTTATAGAATCACAATTATTTGTCGCCCCAGAAGAAAGGAGTTGAGATATTCACACGCAACAAGGCAGAACCGTCAACATGCCGTTTTCACTCTGTGTACGTCCGGAGGTAAAATAATAATAAAAAAAAAACATCAGTATTTTAGACAATCTGATTAGACGCCCTCTGCGTGCCGCCATAGTCCTCATCCCGGCTGTGGAATGCGATGTGCACATACGCGGTGGCTCTCTTCTCCGGGATAATAGATGACGTGCATGCGCCTACAATCTACAGTCCACATTATCCGCTTCGGTGATAATCAGTAAAGAGGTGTATAGGTAGCGCCACCTATATCACTCAAAAGGCAGTGCCTGCAACCTACTACGAGTCTTTGGACTGCAGTGTTTACGTGCGGTTTGTATGACTCTGTAAACTTACGGATACCAATTTGAATTAGTAGTAGTGTACACGATAGACGCTTTCAGGCAGCTGTGCATGGGCGCCGCCATAACCGACCTTCAGTTTCTTGTTTCCTCTTATTCCGTTCGCTTCACTTCGTCATTGCCACAGTAGGACAGGTTACTGCCAATTTAGGTACTACTCTGTCCTTCTCCTTAGCATAGGCCTTTGTGGAGGTTCGTCAACGCCCGCTTCAGTGGCTCGGCCTTTCGGTAAGACAAGAGAACGTTGGCGTCTCAATCTGGCGCGTGTTTAAAGCGCCTATTACAACAGTTTCGTGCCGCGTTACGAGAGGCACGGACGCGAGTATCCGGCTCTCGAAGGTGGTTTTCTTTTTTCGCGAGTGCGTATATATTCTAATAAATAGCCTCGGTTATATTTAAGTTTCATTGCAAGGTAGATTTCACAATTCACCAGCTCCCGTTCTCTAGGATACCAACAGACGCCCCGGTGTGTACCATCCCGCTCTGAAAGAGCGCTGTTTCCCAAAGCACGAGGGTGCTCTGCGGCGAAGCGAGGCACGCAGACTAGCGCCGCGACGTTGGAGCAGGGACGACGGTCTCGTAATGGACCGATCTCACCAGCCAGTTTGACTACGCCACCGCTGCCGCAATGCATCCAGGGAACTTCAGTCTTTCTGCACGCGCTACAACTTCGCTGGAGCTCTGCGCGTGTGGACCACGAGACGGCAGGAGTCCCCTCATGCACTGCCGTCTGACTCCTGTAAACTAAAGTTACGGCGACTTCACGCATGCGCCGAACGCTTGGTGAGATCGATCTATTCGGTGCACCCGGTCTCAGGCACGGCCGGAAACATGTTGGCGTGATTAGCAGTGATGTGATTGATGCGAGCCGTTTTTGAGCACCTTCTGGAGCAGCTAAAAGTCCATCTTGGAGCCACAAGGGGAACGTTTTGGAGCGCAAGTTTACACTTCATTTTCAGTCCTATACAATGGCAAATGTTATACGTGAAGGTTCATGTGTCGATCTATCCATCACAAGATTGTGTCTACTTTGCCTTTCCACATCTGTGTAACCTTTCGTTAGCTTCAATCGCACGGCCAGGTTTGGTTCCTTCAAACACAAAACTATATCTGGTGCTTGAACGAGTACCAGGCATGACGACAATATGCTGATTGACGGGGACAGCATGAACTGCCGTGGACGGTTATTTTAGGTACGGAGCCAAAAGGTAAACCAAGTAGCATATTCCACGGAAATCGTGTAAGTGCAGAATGATATTGAGCACCTAAATTGATAATTGATGAAGTAAAGGTTGCAATAAAACTACAGTCATTATTTAAGATAAAAACGAAGCTTTTGTCAGTTGGTTATTAGGATCAATAACGATTTATATGTAGGTCCTCATGATATCCCAAATCCGTATCTGAACAATACATACTATAAACCTTAGAAACAATCCAGTCGGACTCCTTAAGGTTATCCTCACGTTTCTGTTCCCTTCCCTAGCTAATTTAGTTTTAATTTCTTCCGTTCACTGTGCCATCTCACAGATGGAACCTCTGTAATGGTAATAACTAAACGAGAGAGTTGACATAAAAAAGAAAAGCTTATAGACCAGTCCATATAACCTTTCTTGCAATACATAAGTATCCTGGCTAAATCTCGAATTTGAACAAAAAAGTAATCACAATATCATTGTTTCTAATATATACAGGCCGCAGTTTTATTAAAGATTTTTTGCTGCGAGGTAAACTTGTTACACAACACTTCCGCATTTTTTTTCTTTCTTGTTGTTACATACCCGACGTTTGTTTGTGCAACGTCTCGCTCTGAAAGATAATAAAAATCGCGACGCCTACTCCGCGGTTCTCGCTTCACTGCAGTACTGTCAGTGTTTGATACATATATCAAATCTAGTAGCACGTTATTAAAGACGATAATCGAAAGTTGCGAAAATTCACACAAGGCTGCCGTAACGATCGGGCCGTGTAGCGGGGCCTCAACTTTTATATTTTCAGCATTCATCAGTGTTTTGCGCAAATTGATTCCATTTCAGCGAAACTTAGTAGCGTGTAGCAGGGCAAACATCCTTGCGCAGTTTGGCGCAGCAATCACACCATTGGGTTCGTGGTCACATGGAGTGGGCTACGCAAAGTATAAGCGACGCGGACACGGCACAAATCGCATGTCGCGAGGTCAGATCTCCGTGGATGCTTTTCCGCATTACACCAGTGCGTGGTTAGAAGCACGCTGAACGGAGCAAGTAAATCCGTCCAAACAGACGTCCAACAGCGAAAAGTGTTACTAAATTTCCAACTCTCTCTCTCTCTCTCTCTCTATATATATATATATATATAAAAACCAACAACCGTCTCAGGTGCGTTTTCTTCCATATATATTTTTCATCATCCTGCGCTTCGTTTTTTCTCTCTCTCTCCCTCTCTCTATAAATATATATATACAGGCTATTAACGTAAGAGTGACGACAATTCCTAAAATTAGTGTATTCGACGTAAAAAGATAATTTTCTCGAGACTGCATTACGCGTGATGGCGGACGTCAGAAAATGCGCGATACTAATTAGATCAATAATTAAAACAATAATTATATTTTCTAATTACTGAAAATAGACACATGGTTTCAATTATAAACTTGCTGAGCGTCATCGAAAACTACTAAATTAGTCATTTTCAGGAAGACTTCGAGCTCGTGAGAAGCGTAGTAGTGCGCTGAAGTTACCACTCGTGGAGCAGGTACAAGGCTGAGGCTCTCATAAGAGAAGGAAAAATCGCGCGGGCGCCTTACCGCAACCGCTAGTCTTGTACCTGCTCCACGTCTGGTAACTGTAGTGCGCTACTACGCGCTTAGTCTTTGTGACAATGACTGATTTAGGGGTTTTCGATGGCGCTCAGTTAGTTTCTGATTGGAACCGTATGTCTATTTCCACTAACAAAAATGTAATTAGTCATATTTAACTAATCAGCGAACTAATTAGTAAGTGTCGCACACTTTCTGACGTCACGCACCACGAGTAATGCGGTTCCGAGGAAATTATCTTTTTACCTGGAATACACTAATTGTAGAAATATGTCACTGTTACGTGAAACAGTATATATATATATATATATATATATATATAGAGAGAGAGAGAGAGAGAGAGAGAGGGACATTTTTGACTTAACGTGAAACGAAGTATAGGCATGCATTCGACACGACGATCGAATCGAATAGTATGCCATTTATTTTGATAAGCGAAAATTCTTACACGCCCATACCACGAACTAGCCGGCAGTGTCGCGGGCCTTCGTAATATTCGTTTGCTTATTGAGGAGACATTACCGTTCGGCGCAATGTTGGCGAAATAGCTCGCCATTTCGCGAAATGTAGCAGGGTGCAACGGAGTGAGCAATCTTTGCGCAGCCCGTTCGGCGCACTGGTCACATACCTGTGCCTGCCGCTTTGTGTCCTATATATATGAACGGATGTGGAAGAGTTTGGGACAGGGAAATCTTCACCTGCCGCTGTCCTGCTGTCGAGCTACACACACGAACTGTTCCCATTACTCCCGTCTCACCTGGTAATAGAGGGGGACTCATCCGGCGGCGTAATGTGCCAGCGCACCGCGGTTTGGAGCACGTGGACCCACAGCTAGCGCCACAGATCCAGGGTTCTTGGGCACCATACCCGTCCTGTTCGATTCGGATAACAGGAGTATTCACTGGGCGCCATATTTGTGGGTGATGTCTAGAGCGCATGCTCTGAACGAGCCCACAATAATAGGCTGCTAAGACCGGCAAACTTGAGGGTGCGGAATGCGCGTTGCAAAAGAACTGTGGAAGCTCGCCATCAGCACGCGCTCAGCAGTCGTGCACACAGCTATGACCGGCAGTGAATACCGCCTACAGGGAGTATTCACTGGCGGCCATAACTGTGTGCGCGAATTCTGAGCGCGTGCTGATGGCGAGCTTCCACAGTTCTTTTGCAGCGTGCATTCCGCACCATCAAGGTGCCGGTCTTAGCAGCTTATTGATGTGAGCTCGTTCTGAGCATGCGCTTTAAACAGCACACACAATTATGGTGTCCAGTGAATACTTCCTATACCGGCGTGCGTTCTTGTGCTCACTTTTCCGCGGCGTACGTTTAAGACCCCAGGTAAGCTGCAGCGGTCCTGCACTATACTCCGTTTCACCTTATGCTGTACCGCAGCGAAGGCTAGAAACGCGAGCTCATAGCGTTGACAGCTGCCCTTGATACACGAGAGCTGGCGCCGCCGAGATGCGCCCTAGAACAAGGAGCTGGCGCCTGTGGCATTTCGTGCGGTACATCATAGGGTGAAACCACCGTGGGTGAAACAGAGTATAGCTAAGTTTCTGATTAGATCCAAAACGCCCTTCAAAGCCGGAGTCATCCTGCTCAAACACCCGGAACACTGTGTATAGGCCTCTTGCTAAATAGAAGCGATCCAAGCGGCGTAATGCCGCGCAAAGCATCTCAGGTACCTTCCCTGATCACCGTTTCGATTTCGATTTGCCAGCCTCCCAAGCCTCAGGGAGAATGCTGGGAATGTAATTGTCTACGCATCACGCGCTCGCCTTCCCCGTATAAAAGATTCCAAGTAAATAACCAAAATAAGGCGTTTGAGGAAAGCGCGTGCAAGATGCCGAATGTTCTCGGTTTTTCCTCTAAACAGTTACTGCCGCAGACGCCAGCGAGTACATCGCGAGTAACCAAACTCGCAACATGCTCGTTGGTGCTTGGCTAATTTAGCAAAGGGTCTATTCACGGCATTCCGTCACCACCAAATACAATGCTGAAGCATGTTTCTTAAAAAAACAAAAGGGGGTGGGGGGGGGGGGGGGGGGAGGGGGGCGCGTTAGAGTTTGTGAGCAGGTAAATGAAGAATTGTACTGGGGCCGAACATCCTGTTCCACCCTGTCAATGTCCTCGGCTTCGGAACTGATCTTAGTGACCCGGGAGGGTGGTGCCGCCGCAACTCTGGGGCTCTAAACTCGTCAAACGCAAAGTAGGGACCGATGTTCACGGAGCGCACCGATTGAACTATCACGACGATGACTTCGCGCTCTTGCCGCCGGCATCCAATCAGCGCGCTCCGCGAATTTTCGGGTCCAACTTTCTTTTTGACGAGTTTAGGGCCCCTGGAAGGTGGTAGCCAGACCGCCATAGAAAGGTACGGGACGCGGCAGGCCTTACTCCTGTGCGGAGAGCAGGTCGTCAGCTTCTTTCGCAGGATTTGCGGTGACGTCAGAAAGGCGCCGAGCTCTCATTGAAGGATGCTGGGTAGACCTCAATGCTAGATGTCTTGAAGTGTACCCACTATTTTTTGCAGTCGGCCAATAAGAGCCCACGTCCTGGCATCATCGCAACACCTGTACTAGAAGCAGACGAACTGGCGCTCCGCATTCTTCTCGTCGAGTCTAGGCGGGTCGCTGCAAGGTCCGCGTTTCAACGGGGGTTCTCTCACCAGGATGAACGGGTGCAACCGGAGCGAGCGCCGACTTCCTTTTCATGCAGTGCCGAGATGCTCCGCTTCGTGAACGCGGCAATCGAAATCGACACCATGTGCCACTCCTCTCCGTGGCCGGAGGGGACTCATAAGGCGACCCGCGGCAGTGTTGCATGCAGGGATTTTTGGAAGTAGTCTCACCTGAAGCGTGTTCGGCGCATGTTTGCTTCACGTGTGTGTGTGCGCACGCTCGGAAGATGTCTGTACACATTTTATTTCACGGTCAAGATCGTCGTACATGGCGCCTTAAACTGTCTTTTGTATAACACATCTATGCAACGGGTTACTTTTTCCTCGTAAGTTATAACAGTCTTCGCAACACAGCAACGCGCATGGCCACGACTGCGAGTAAACGTAGTAAGGGCGTATACAGCGCAATATACGTTTTGTTAAGTTACTAAGTGCCTCGGATTATACCGCGAGGGTAGTTGCGTTTACTGTCGTCAAGGCCTCATTTTGATTATTTACTGCGACCCTTTCTTATACCGATGTGAGCGTGTGAACCTACGTTTTCAGCATTCTCCTTGGTGCTTGGGTAATTTGTCGAAGGCCTAAACGCGAGTCTGCCAAATTTACTATGCTATCGCACGGGGGGAGGGGGGCCGGAACGGCATATTTGCAATCTGTCATTTTCCGGAATCGCTGGCTTGCAAGGTTTGATATGAGCGGTTCGTGAGCACGACACAAGCAAATGCGAGCTTTTCATTCGAAGCAATGCCCCATGCAGTGAGCATACATGCTTGGAAGGCACAACAGAGAAACAAATTCGTCCATAAGTTTTTTTTTTTATTTACTTCCATAGTATTTTTTTTTTCTCCAGGTTTCAAAGTAAACGTATTTACAAACACCACACAAATAAAGTGTCTGGGTAAGAACAAAACGTCTGCTTTACCCGCAGAATAAAAACCCATCGAACGACCAAACAAAAAATTTATAAATTCAAACAAAAAACGTCAATGCTAGTTTAAAAAAAAAGGGGTGGGGGGAGGGGGGAAAGCGGACGTTTTGGAAAAGGAACCAAGCACTCTGGTCGACTTGTGTCCCTCTACGCAGATAAAGATCATCCCCAAATAAAACCGAAAAAAAAGCCTACAATGAAAATGTGGACATGGTAACACAGCGTTTATTTTGTGCCCCAGAAACCTTCCGCGTCTTCATTCTTAAAAGACGTAGAACAAAAAAAAAAAAAACAAAAAAAAAACATAAATTATAAATAGAACACAGCGCGGTTTTTTAGTATGTCCGACGAAATAGTTATAATTATAAACCTAATAAACCTGCGACAGTACAGTCTCCGGTGTATACTAAACGTGGCTTAAGATACGTGGCTTCCTCTGCGCCGCTTCCACACACACACACACAAAAAAAAGATACAGCGCGCGCATTATTTTACGTACTCTAAATTGTGCACCCAACGCGCTCGCCGTGTACACGTAGAAAACTATACACACAACTATCCGTACTATTATCATATATCCTGCCCGAGGGAACCAGGTAATAAACAGAATAAAAACAGGTACGGTGCAGTTTTTGTAAGTGAAATCTGGCAACTTGCTTTAAACGAAAAAAAAAAAAAAAAAGAAGAAGAGAGAAGAGAGCTAACCACTTCGAGGCATTTTCCTCGTCGACTTGCGAAAACCGAATGCGCACTTCAAAGGTTCGCGAATCTTGAGAAACAACTCGGACAAAGAAAGAAAGAAAGAAAGAAAAAAAAATAGTAATTTTTTTGTTTTGTTACATCTGTTTGATGTTTTTTAAACGAACTTCGCGTGGGAGAGTAGGCTATACAAAACTATTAGGCAGGCACGCTACGAAGAAAAAAAGAATCTAAAAACGCGAAACTCTTCACGTGTTGTACCTGTACTGTGGCGCCTCTTTTTTTTCCCCACCGAGCGCGTGGTAGAGTGAAGGGTTGCTATCTTGGCAAAGCTTCAAAACAGAGCGCGGAGAGAGCACTTGCCACGAATATTCACATACACACACATACACGCACTCTTGAAATCTTTTTTTTTTTTCCTTTCTTTTCTTTTGGTGTCAACGTGAAAAACATCACGCTGAAAAAACAAAACAAAAAAGAGTTGACACTCGCTTCTACCGCGCTCTATTATATAACATCTAGTCGCCTTCTTCTGCAACTCGGTGAATTTGCGCGGTAGGCAGTACGCCCTTATCTCTTCTCTGCTGGCGGATGGTTAAGACTAGCTGGCGTGTAAGGAGAAAAAAAAACAAAAAACGTACGAGGAAAAAGTTGTTGCTCATCATCAGGCACATCGCACACGCCAAGAGTCACTGGTCGTACTCAGTTACGCACACATATGCACACACCCGTTCAACGTCGCAGACGCCAAATAATATATATAAAAAAGACACCTTCGACGAGAAAGTCGTGCAGTTCTGCTGCTCCGCAAAAATCCGGCGCGTCACCGCGGTATATGCCAAGTCGGTGACACCCGAAGTTCCCAGAGCACACACATCAGCAGTCCGTCCAGGGTTGCACTCTGCGTCCGTCGTCTTTCCCACCCCCACCGCCACCACCACACCAAAACGGCGAACGACAGCGTCTTGAAGCATCCTAGGTAGGCGTCACTCGTGTCATTCCAGGAGCATCCGTGCCCTTGCCGAAAGGTACACACGCGAAAGACGCGCCTTGTGGTCGCTGTCACGGTGTCCACAAACTAGACTTCTTACGACACAGAGTAGGAAGTGTTCCGGCTCTTCTCGGGAATAGCTGTGGCAGTGGAGAAGACTTCGGAGTTGTCACGTGGTAGTTCCGGTTCTGCTGCTCTCCGTCAGGGATAGCCGTGGCAGTGGAAAAAACAAACTCCCCCCCGAGTTATATCCTGGTTCTTGCGGATCTGCAATTCTCCTCAGGGATGGCCGCGGCATTGCAGAAATTGTCCCAGTTGTCACATGACATCACACTTTTGCAGGTACTTCCGGTGCTGCTGTCTCGCTAAGGATGCAGACCCGAGTGACGATGGGGACGGGTAAAAAGAAGAAGGACGCGGAGTGTGCTTTTCCTTTTTTTTCTTTTTGTGTCGTTTGCGTGATCCCGGATGTTACCGAGACTGGTTCCACTAGGACTTGGACGTGAGGAAGGCCCCCAGCGTGAGCGCCCCGAGCGCCGTCACGGCGACGCCGCACACCACGTTCTTGAAGATGGGCCAAGGGGAGTCCGAGCCGGTGTCGTCTCGTTCCTCGCTGAACGCCACCAGCCCGTCCTGCGAAACAACAAGAAGGAAATAATTTTGTGAGACACAAGAGCGGGAAGGCGTTCATATACGCTTCACAAGTAACCTTCGGTCGACGGATCGTAGGTTCCTCTGCCTACGAAATAAAAGCACGCGTCTTTGTATCGGAACCAGTCCACCGACCGAACGGGCATTTCATCACTTCCTGCTTATTTTTTCTTCTTCCTAAATCACAGACGTCCACTCCGAGCGTGTATTTTCTTTTGACGCCGACCCACTGTCTACAAACAAGCTCGCGCTTGATCGCACTTTGCGTGCGCTGAGCCGGCAGCAGCGTGACGGTAGAGCCGCGCGCGGGTCTATAGACCATTTTCGAGTGACGGCTGCCATGTGCAAATAATAACGTAGTTGGGTTGGGCGACAAAGACTATAAACTAAAGAGTTTAAACATAACTACAATAAAAAGTATAGCCAAAATAAAAAGTAAGACTTTTGGCACAAAGCCCACGAATTACAGTGCCTTCCAATCGGCAAATAAGGTAATTTGCTATTTTCCCCCAACTCAGCTACGTCAAAAAATAACATGGCGGCCGCCACATCAAAAAAAGAAAAAAAGAACGGTCTATAGAACTGTAAGTTACGCTCTAGGCGCGCGCATATTTCGTCTTGGGAACACTGACCCAACGCGAGAGCCTGACTCCTCCCTCGCTAAGACAAACCACGTGACTTCCGCGGATGTCGAATGAGACGGAAGCCCCTTTTAACGCCTTTTTTTTTCGTCCTTGTTTACAGTTAGCACATCGAGACAGTCCAAAACAGCATCACCATCAGGAGCGACGACAGCACGAAGAGGACGAGGTTATCGATTCGCAAAGGGAAGCCAAAGACAGAAGAACCAAATACGAAAAAAGTAAAGCAAACACGGCAGACCGGGGTCCACAACCACGCTCCCGTTGCGTCGCGCAAGGGTTGCCATGCTGCCACGACGCAACCATGCCAACGACGGCGACACACGCCCCAAAAGCGGACAGTCAGTCGAAACGGGCTATGCGGGGGAGAGGCCGCCGTCGAGACAGTCGCTCAATGGAGCAGGCAGCGCGTGTTTATCACGCACCACACGCTTGCACCACGGCTGTCGTAGCCGTGTCGTGGCGCCGACAGACGCCTCGCTAGACGACGACGCGTCAGCCGCGTCGTGTTTGCTTTTTTGCCGGTGCTGATAACGTCGACCCGAGGCACGAGAGCGAGCGTCGACTGGGCTCATCACACGCTTTTAGACGCGCGGCGAGTTTTCACGTCCGCGTGACAGGCGACTCGAGGTTGGGGATGCGAGCTGGAGCTTCGGCCGCGCGGTTCCCCGTGGACAACCATAACTGGTTGCCGCCTGGCGGAGGAAGGGAGAGAAGAGTCCTACGGTCACACAGACAGGACAAAAACAGCAGGAAGGAGCTGCAGTTGCCCCGCCTCCACCGCGAGATGCCTACCTTCGATAATGTTTCGGCGTTTCGCGAGCTTCCACAGAGTGCACGCGCAGGCAAAGCACAGCGGAATGCAACGAGCGCGTGAGGGAGGCCGGGCGTTAAGAAAATACGCTCTGTCGATCTCACCCAGTCAGTGACTACAGCGTCTCATGTGCGCGAGAGCACGTGCCAATGAGCCCCAGCATCAAGCGCCACCGAGTGAATCACGCAGTGGACGACTTGAAGCTGAGCTAGTTGATTCATTGCTATGTGTAGTGCCAGCTGAACATTAAGAATTAGAGATAGAAAGAAAAGGCATACAGACCACTAGACTAGCAACTGTTTAATAAGATCGTCTTCTTTTTTTTCCCCTTTATGTTCAGCCGACACTATATAATGCAATGAACCAACTAGCTCAGCTTCAAGCCGTATAAAGTTATCTTTGTAGTTCTCCGAGCACGCCTTTTTATGTTTAAAATAAAATGTAATGTTAAGAGGAAGTGAAACTCAATACAGATGAAGAAAGAGACGACCTTATTAAACAGTTGCTATACTCTGTTTCAACTTGCGTTGTACCGCAGGAAAGGCTACAAGCGCGAGCTCCTTGCTCTATGGCACATCTCGGCGGCACAAGCTCTTGTGCACCAAGGGCAGCTGCCAACGCTATGAGCTCGCGCTTCTAGCCTTCGCTGCGGTACAACATAAGGTGAAACGGAGTATAGTTCAGCGGTGCGTATGCCTTTTTCTATCTCTCTCTTATCCTTTCTTTACGCTCAGCTGGCGCTATATATATGAACCAGGCAGCACGAGAAACACTATAACAAACGGTTTCGATTGTCCAAGTAATCTGCGTCTGCACAAACAACGACGTCTACATCGTCGGCGGCGCCGGTCACCTTCGGCGCGCCTAAACGCGATAATTGCAACAAACACCTGCAATCGACAGAGAAAGGACGCAACTGCCGCGAGCAAGGAAGGCCCTCTACGGAAACGAGCCACGCCACATGCACACGCAACGCACGAAAGAGGCAATGTCAAGAGGCCGCATCCACGCGTCAAAAGACGAAAACCCTCGCGTGTCGACACCTGCTCCGTCCTTTCCTGTTTTCTTCTGCTGTCTCTCGGACATTTATGCAAATAGCGAGGCCTGCAAGAAAAGCACGCGAGGCATACGCCTCCTTAATCTCCCGAAACGACGCGGTCTTCCCCAATCGGTCGCTCTCCCCATCTTGGAAACGTAAAAGGCACAAAAGAAAAACTAAACACCCATTCTAGGGAAAGGGAGAGAGAGAGAAGCCATCGGCGTGTAAAACGGTCGTGCGCAGCCTACCCGAAAAACCACGTAGGCTACAATCCTTTTTCGCGTAAAATCAAAATCACAATAATCCCCTCATCAACTAAAAAAAGAAAAAAAAAAAAAGACAGCGCTTTGTTCAAGCGTCGGTCAACACGTTCACGCCGATTATGAGCGGGCTCGCGCCTTTCGTCAAAGCCCCTCTTACCAGGAATGAGCTTCACGTCATTTGCATATGAACGCGGGACGGTTCAAGTTGTCGCCCGTCGCAAACCCTTTCTCGCGATCAAGGTGCGACCGCATCCTCCCCGCACGAACTGCGGACTGCCCAAAGAACCGGGCTTCTGCTGATCGACAGCCGTCAAACAACGCCAAACACGAGCTTCCCGGAATAATAACGATGACTGAAACCGACGGAACCGGGTTACGCAAGTTACACCGACAAAGATCGCGCGATAAAAATGAAAG
Source organism: Ixodes scapularis (assembly GCF_016920785.2). Lineage (NCBI taxonomy): Eukaryota > Metazoa > Arthropoda > Arachnida > Ixodida > Ixodidae > Ixodes > Ixodes scapularis. The sequence goes on along the minus strand of NW_024609880.1, from coordinate 47,068,128 downwards.
GGGGGGGGGGGGGGGGGGGGGAGAAAAGCAGTTAAGGGGAAGAAGGGGACTGACGTGACATCGCGGTATGTCGGTTATTTCACGCTCACGAGATTCTGATTACAGTTTTTTGAAGAACACGCTAAAAAACGTCAGAAAAAAAAGAAAAAAATAGGGGGGGGGGGGGGGGGGGGGGAGTTACACACGCTCGCAGCTTTGTGAAACTTTTTTTTTTCCGGGAAGGAGGCGGGGAAGGGAGCGGTGCAACGTGCCGCTTCGTTTCACACGGGATAGTGTGTCAACGTCACTGGATGCCGGTCCTAATGTAAGGTGACACCGCGATATACAGCCAACGGGAGGCGGGGCCTAACATCTGGGCCGGAACGACGTCGCCGGCCGACGACAACAGGCAGCGTGGGACTTGGCTGAAACAACGTTGCGCACCCGTCTACTTCGTCCGCTTCACACGGGCGCTCTCTCGTTGGGAGATCAAGCCGCGTTCGTCCGAATCAGTCTCAATGCGGACGAAAATACGTACACCTTCCAGGCGGTCAATACGAGAAAGAGAGGGACGCAACACCGCGTTACAAGCTGGCAGCCTCTCGAACAGAATCCGACCCCTCTCTCGAAATGAGTTTGCAACGACCCCACGTTAGCGACCATTGTGGAGGGAGGCCTCGCTGCTGCTGCGCGCGTACCTTCCGCAGCGTACATTTTGCACCATGGAATTTGCTTTCGTCGGCAAGATCGAGTAGGAGTGACAACCATCGGGGTGCGATGGCGCCACGTGCCAGCCACGTAGGATCTGAAGATGACAAAGTTGTATGTAAAACGGGTCTTTCAAGTGGGACGTTTACGATGGGCTCCGCATAGAGATGGTCCCGTATCTGCTCCTTCGTGCGCACGAGATGCACAGGAGACTATAAAGACGCGCCCGCAATACAAATACATCACATAAAAAAAAAAAGAAAAAAAAAAGGGGTGTGTACGCAGTGTCCGAGACAGGTCTCTTCCTTGTATTCGACATTGGTCATACAAAAATATATACTTATGAAGCATTATAGGCACGTTCACACTCTTGCAACCGAGTACGACCGAGAGAGACCAGACCGGTTTTTAAGCCTCTTGCGATCTCTTAGGACCAGCTCTGCTGCGTCGAATCCGGTCCTAAGAAGTCGCAAAAGGCTTAAAAACCGGTCTGGTCTCTCTCCGTCTTAACCGCCGTTCACACTTTTGCAACCGAGTACGACCGAGAGAGACCAGACCGGTTTTTAAGCCTTTTGCGACTTCTTAGGATCGGATGCGCTACAGCGGAGCTGGTCCTAAGAGATCGCAAGAGGCTTAAAAACCGGTCTGGTCTCTCTCGGTCGTACTCGGTTGCAAGAGTGTGAACGGACCTTTACTCGGTCGCAACAGTGTGAACGGGCCTTATCTCTGCAGCGACCGCCGTCTTTTTGTACGATGTTTGAGCAGTGCGACTCGGGCTGAACGGGACTGATGCAACTTGTCCCGGCTATAAACGGCCTTTCTTAAGCGGCCCCCAGGTTCCGTACCGCGAGGTTCAAAGGAACCACCGTGCGAGCCGGGACGCGTAGAGGCAGAGGCCATATCCCACGCGTCAAGAGGAGATGCACGGTGGCGGAGCGTGTTGTGGTAACCATTCGCACCGCCGACGACGCGACCACAGCGTCGGCCGCCGCCTAGGCCCGTCATCGTGAGAACGGCCTTGAGAATGAACGCTACACAAACACAATCGGACTTGGAGCGAGCGAGGACGCCAGCGCAGACGTTCTTCGCGAGAACCAAGAAGGAAAGAGTGGACGCGGTGGCACGTGGTGGCGGGGCGTGAGATCAACCACAGCTGAACTTCACTCCGGTCATCCCTAAGCTGGCAGTGCGCTGGAAGCCGGGGGCTGGTCGGACCGATCGTACGCCTGCCTTTTGCCGCGCAACCACGCTCGGCCCATACCCACACGCAGAGAGCAGGGGCAGGTGATGAAAGGGAGGCGGTTGATGGGTCCGGCGAGCGCATAGTCCCCCCACCGCACTGTCAGCTTACCAGTGAACGCAGTACCCATCTACCCACCCGCGGGAAAATACGAAAGATTCACTTCGTTTTGTTTGTATTCCAAGTACGGCAATTCCCTTCTGGTTTTTTTATTGTTAGTCTCCTTTATTAGATCGAGCGTTCCTCTTCTTGTATATATATTTATATTTTCTTTTTTTTCAGGCGGGGCAGAAAATGTAAAGCCGGTCCCGCGCAGATGCTCCGTTCCTTTGGGAACAGGAGCCTCGAGTGGTAAAGACGCGGTATCCGTTTTCCCACATAAAAGAGATCAGGTGAACAGACAACAGGACTTACGAGAGGACCCAGACGACCACAAGAGCTTCTTAGCACACAAAAAAGCGACTGCCACTCCCCCTTTACACGAGCTATCTCCGTTGTATGTGTCTACAGTCATCGTCGGCACACGAGTGAATCACCGAAGGATGACGAGGATCAAGCAGTTGCCTTTCTCGATGAGCCCTAGCCCTAAAATTGCGTATAGTTAACGGGAAATTTAAAACAGGTATCCCAACTAATTTTTTTTTTCTTCTTTCTTCTCTCGAGTAATAAAATCGGCCACAATTAGCGCACCTACATTCTCCCGTAGTCCTTCCCGAGACAAATCGCTACCGCGAAACCCGATCCCAATCACCTCGGCAAAACCACCGACACGGGCAGAAGCACAGAGAAAGGCAGCGGCAGACATATATACCACGCCGTACCATCTCCGAGAGAAGGGCAGAGGAAGAAAGAAGCTCGGGGGAAAGAAGCCTGCCCCTTCACCCTCCCTGCCGGGCAGACAAAAAGGACCTTCCCCGAACGTAAATCACGGCTCCTCCGAATGAGCTACGGCGACCATCATTTTTGTTTTACGGAGACTAGCCTCCCTCCTCCCACACCTACACCCGGCTTGTTTCCCTTTACCGTGGAGCGCGGCACACTCCACGAGCCGGCGGAGCCAATACAAAGCCGTTTATAAGATACGTTTATAACGCTGGATCGTCTGCTCGTGGCGGCGTCTGCTGCGGTCCATCGCAACGTGAATCCAAGTGGAGACTCCCTCCGTCCCCTCTGGAACCCCTCCCCATTAAGGGAAGCATCCCGCTGCGAGTTTACGGCATCGCGAGAAAGCGGCGCGACCCGGTAGTGGGCCAGCCGCGGTTTCTCGCCAGCACCAGCGAGGTCAACATCCAAGTCATCCATCTTGGCCGTCGGACGCGGCATATTCATCAGCAGCGGCGCCTCTCGTAGGGACGAGCGCAGACGATGCCACTCGGCGCCAGACCATCCCACGCTCGGCGGGAGGACACGCTTCCCCGGGGTAATCTCTTCCGCCTTCTTCGCTGACTGCGGGATACCCTTGAAGAGGGGTGGAGGAGTCGCCACGGCGCCTAGCGCCGCAAGATTCGTGCAAACACGGTAACGCTCATTTGACTAAAACCGTTTATATATATGTATATATATAAGGATTTACAGTGCAGCTAGGATTAAACGGATCCAACCACGCTCCGACTGCAAGAGTAGCAACACGGACTATACTCCGCGACAACTTTTCTTGGCAATGCAGTGGAAGGTACAGGCCCGCGTCCCCTCTCCCATTTTCAGTGTGCGCGGGCTCTCCTCCTCTCCCCGAAAATGGGGGAGGAGGAGGAGCCTGCGTACACTCAAAATGAGAGAGGGGACGCGGGCCTCTACCTTCCACTGCATTGCCAAGAAAAGTTGTCGCGGAGTATAGGTTTTGAGTACAGGCGAGCAAGGCTGATTGGTATCAAGTGAATCGTCAATAGACCGATCTCACCAGCCAGTTTGACTACGCCACCGCTGCCGCCATGCATCGAGGGAACTTTAGTCTTTTTGCACGTGCGACAACCTCGCTGGAGCACTGCGCGTGTAAGGCACGAGAAGCCGCGAGCCCTCACGTGCACGGCCGTCTGCCTCCTGAAAACTAAAGCTATGGCGGCGTCACGCATGCGTAGCTTAACTCAACAAGAAACGATGATAAGCACGAGTGAAAAGGTTGTCGACATTCATTCGTGTTCATGGAGAAGTATCAAAGTATCTAATGCGCAGTACCGAGTAGTCAAGTTCGTGATTTGACCGACAGGCAATGACTGGCAATTCGTCGCGGGCGTGGACACTGGCGAGCGATCACAGATGCCTTGATAGCTTTGTGCTCTAAACATTGGAAGCCGCTGATTTCGCAGAACTCGTCAAAGCATGCTTCAGAGCTTGTTCCAAACCATAAGTGCTTATCTAGTTCACCGGCAACAGGTCGACACAGAAGAAACTGACATCACAAAATTAAGTAAGCACGAACACAAGAATGCCGTGAACAAACTCTGAGAAAGCTTTTTTTCCTTTAGCTCATCACGCGGTGACTCATTTCGATTTTTAAAATCATGACGCGCGAAGTTGACTGACTGAAAACACACACGGAACAATTGAAACAATAAGGCATTGCAATTGTTGCAAATAACGCGGCAATGGAGCCTCCACTCGCCTACTCGATCGCATATCTCCCTTTCTCTTTATCTCTCTCCCTAACAGGCTCAAGTTCAACTTCCTGTATGATTGCAGAGGAGCGAGCACATTCCAAATCCTCTCCTGACAAAGCGCGCTGCCCCGCGCTACGTACGGCTGATCGACGGGTGATGAAAGTAGACGTCAAAACACCAAAAGCAACTTGCGCTGCTCGTCGAGAAAGATATCGACAATTAGGGAAAAAGACACATACGCACACGTGCTTCAGACCGAAAAGCTGGTTCTGCAGACATGTACGTTTTGCGAACGACATACTGCGTTACGACCGCTTCCGACTGGTTCACAAACTTGCGTTGCAAACACTTCCGATCTCCGTATACATTATGCATCATTCATCACGTGCCTGATAATTCCGACAATGATATAAGCGACTACTAGATAGTGCGTATATTTGATTTGACAATTACACTGCAAAACCTGCTCTCTATACCCGCGTATTCACCTCAAAAACCGTAGTAAGAAAAAAAAGGGCATGTTTTCGCGGAACGTTATTATAATTTCGAAAGCCTAAATCATCGCGTCTTCCTTCGGCAACCAGATTTTTCGCGCAGCGCATAAATAATGCGCGCAAAACATTTTCTTCTTTTGACAGCGAGTATAATTATACGCAGGACGGATGTGCTCCAGGGCTACTCGACAGATGGCGACAGTGTGTTCTCCCGTCGTAAGCGGTTACAGGCGGTCGCGCCGCACTCGAACAAATCGTGTAAACGAGCCTTCACGACGAGCGTTACCATGGCAACCGAGGGCCGCTCAAAATGTCTGAACCAGCCTTTCCTCTCTCTATGCAATGCGCAGAAATGTCGTCCTGGCTTTCATATAGTAAGTAATACACGCACGCCATCAGCGCGGCGAGCGTCACCCTACAAGACTGCCGTGCGCTTCAAGAATCTGGCACACCGTATTTTTTTTCTTTTTCTCTCGTCGGGATTTTGGGCGTTTAGGTACCCCTCGCATCTCGTTACAGCAGCAAGCACGTAAAGAGGGACACGGTGGAAGGACACACACACACGCACACTCTCTGTGCTTAGGTCGGGACCGTGGCTTATGTATATTTCCCTCGTTGCGTGTGTGGTCGCCCCGTCCCGTGTTTGCCGCGGTCGAGTCGTGACAGGAAAGATTTTCACGCCGCGAGGGCTTTAAAAAAAAGGGAGACGCCATCACGAGTGGAGATAAATAAGCGACGAAACACAAACATACCCAAGAAAAAAACGAGAGAGCACGCAGCCGCCGCCACAGCATCATCATCATCATGGGCAGAGCGCAGATGGGGCCGACCAAGGTTATCCCCGGATTTCACGCCTGGCGGGTCACGGCGTCAGCGGGCACGCAGCACGCGCGTGACGACGGCGCCATATTGCTTTTTCCGTTTTCTTCTTTCGTTTCTTTTCTTCTTGAACTTTCTTTCTTCTTTTGCCAGGGCAGACCCTCGTTACGAGGCGACCCAGACTCCCGAGGCTCGTCAATAAACCAATTCACGAGTATTACGACGACGGCGGCGCCGCCGGCGGCAACGTGCGCGTGAAGAGGGCATTGCAGCCGGCTGGGTGAGCTAGCTGAGATCATGCCCCGCCATATCGGCCCCTCCATCCTCGACCTCCAAGAAGCGCTTGATAATAAATGCACAGGGAGGATACAACAGGGAAAAAGCGCGTAAGCAATCTCCTACTAACCACGAAGCGAACAGGGCTATGGCGAAATTGACGGGGTCTCGCTTATTGCTCGGTCCTACTACCGCGGTAACTCCACAAGGAGCAAAACTAAATGCACTAGCTGCTAGAGCATTAACTCTAATCGTGAACACCTAATGACTCAACCCTCATTGTGCCATTACACTACCACGCGTAGGGTGTGAAGCAAAGAGAGACGGCGTTCGTCTAAACCAGAGGTTCTCAAACTGGGTTCCGGGGAACACAGGGGTTCCACAAGCTGGTCTCATGGGTTCCGTGAACATCCAAATTGCAACCCCCCCCCCCCATGCCGCAGGCTGTGCGGCAGGACCATGCAAAGCGCCTTCATCTCACTTTGTACTGACATCGCGACTGATATAGTGTGGATATATGGAAAGCAACACAAGCAAAATTGCCTACAATCGTGCATCTGTTGCTTCTCGGTTGGCAAATATGGAGGGGGGGGGGGGGGGGGGTTCCGCAGCAGTTTTTGAGGCTTCCTGGGGTTCCGTGAGACCAAAAAGTTTGAGAACCCCTGGTCTAAACGTTCGAGTGAGCGCGAGGCAGTTCATTGGACCCCTTCACATCTCCAGTAAATACACCCCAGAAAGCTACATTGACAGCCGCTCAACAAGAAACCAAAACAGAGGCGACTGAGTCCCATCGAGCGGAAAACCTTGGCGTCGACGCTCCCTCCACACCCCAGTGCTGGCCCTACCCCGCACGCGTGCAATGGCCGGCAGGCAGTCACGGCAGCATGACGTGGCCTTTGCAAAAACCCCTTCCCACGGTCCTCTTCGTCAAGGTCACGGGGCTCCCAAGTGACGTCGTCCCAGCAAACGCACCCTCTCGACGGATGGAAAAATCCAAACCCCGTATCCCGGTCGTCGTCATCGTCGGCTCGCCCCCGCGTCCACCCTCGAAGTTGCATCTCCATGTGACGAGTGCGTGATTCATACCCCGCCTTTCCCAACCCTCCCTTTCACCCTCCTCGCGTCTATTTTCGATAAAAACATTGTCGCTAAAAAGGAAGAAAAAAGAAAGGGTTTTGATCCCCAGCCCGGTAAAGTTCTGATCCTAAAAAGGAGCGCGTGCTTGGCCCTCGCGCAAGGCCTAAACCGCGTCTGCGCGACGAAGCAAACCGGGAACCACAAATAGCGCCCCAGAAAGAGAGGTCGGGGAGCCAAGCTCCCTCGGGAATTATGTATGAACTCCCGAAGTCGTTCGTAGAGGAGAAGACTCTCCCCCAACATTTTCCTTTTTCGTCCTTTGTGTTCATTGATCACGGAAAGGTTGTAGTTCGGTGCCGCAAAATATAGGATAATTGACACCAAATCACGCAGCGATAGACAATATTCACGCTAGATTCAGCAGGAAGTCCCGAAAACAATGACGCGTTTATTACGTTCCCAACCAGGTAGAGGGGCTTAGAGCGATAAACACCAGGCAAAAATGACCCCCACTCGGCTGCCGCCATGTTGTACAATTTTGACCACTAGACACGTGACCACACCAAATCCTGAGGCTTTTAAGCAAAACTGAGCCGAGATTTGTACTGCGATCGCTGTAAAAAAACATGATAAACTATTTTTTTTTTTTTCAATACTGTTCCCCAGATATCAGTGTCTAGCTCCGATAAAAACCCAAAATACAGCACCGCGGCTGACGGCATCTAGCGGAGGCATTGTGAAGCTGCCCGAGTTTTTGTCGTAAAAGCACAGTTTCGACTTTGGTAAAATCTAGACGTAAAACTATAAGGTCACGTGTCTAGTGGCCAAAAGTATGCAACATGGCAGCGGCGAGCCAATGGGGGCCACCTTCAGCTACCAGTGTATCGCTCTAAGTCCCCCCCTATCTCATTGTACATTTCCAATAACGATAGTAGAAAGGAACAGCAAGGGCTAGACGTTGGCGACAATTACAGATAACCCAGGCGTGCCAATCGTAATAGACACTGGCAGGATAACAACGGCATTGACGTCCTTCGGTTGTCCCGCCTCCAGCGCCAGCACCCCAACTTTGATAATGCTTCGGCGCCACGCGAGCTTCGGGCGCGCACGCCAAAGCATGGCGGAAGGCAACGCGCGCGCGTGATGGGGGCCGGGCACCAGGAAGAGGCGCCCAGCCGTTCTCATCTCGACCGAGACTATAGAAGCAACTCGATAACAATCCGGAAGATCTCCAGTCAAAGCCGATAGCGCATCATGCACACTACAGCAACAAGATCGTCTCTTCCGCGAACTTCACGCACGTTCCACTCCCCTGGGAGAGACAGGCGTGCGACGGCGACTTTCAAGTAGTCATCGATCAAAGACTAGCTCGCATAGTCTACATACACCAACCAACCCGTCTAGACCCCTCCCAGGTAGGTCCGAAGGCAAGGTAACGGTCGCCAGTCCATTACTTACGTGCTAAATCGCGCCTGAAATCGGTCGCGGTATACCAGGAGGCCCCACCACTCCATACACCATAGCCTCTTCCCCACAGGGGCGAGCGCTTTTAAAGACCACCTCAACTCGAGGATACATTAATTGTTTTTTTTTCTCCTCCGAGGGGATCTCGCTATCGGAAGCATCTTCTCGAACTTGCTTGCAGGGTCCGAAGAGAGAGAGAGAGATAGAGATAGAAAATGAAAAGTTACAGCAAAATGGCGCGTTCGAGAGTTCTCGAATCGAGCGACCATCCTCTGACGAAATGTTGGGAGCAGCGCAGCGGCCCTGATTCGGCCGCCACACACGTCGAAAGAATTCGCGTCGGCCCTTTGAGAGGACGTCCTTTATGCCCGTAGAAAATAAGAGAAGCCAGCCGATGCTCCTCCCAAGGGCGGAGGCCCTCGAGAGCGGCTTTTCATTGCCCGCGCTTCCTTCCATCCGCCCGCCGCCGTCAGAGGAGAGAAGCTGCCGGAAACACTCCTCGCAATGCAGACGAGCCCCTTGCCTTCATTCCGCGTCCGTCTTTTGTGAGGAAGGACCACACAGCGCGCGTCGGTCGCAACGCTGGGAGGACATGTTCCGGGTTTCGCCCTCCCCCCTCCCAAACAAAAAATCGTTCGTGTCCGAAAGGAGACGACTCCAAACGATTCTGCTCTCGCTCCATTTCAGTCATTCTGCGCTCATTAGGTCTCGCCTAATGAAATTCGGGTGTGTCGCCGCCATCTTTTGGGAAAGCAGTTCGTTGCCTTACGTCGCGCTCTCCGTTGAGCCGTGAATTTCAAAAGTCGAATAAAAAAATATTTAAAAAGGATGGAAGGAGGCACGGGGTATTGTACCCTTTGGCTCTGCTGGGCGTTTTGATTGCTTCAGCACAGTTTGTTTTCCGCTCCGATTGTTGCCGCAGTAATTTAACTCGGGAACGTCCAATACCGCGGCGGTGCGGTCCGACAGCGTAACCAATTTCTAATATTAACAAATCCCTGTTGGCGTAACCTACGCACTCGGCACATCCACGACACACGCAGATGACCTTTGGGACCGATACAACCAAGAGCACGTTGAGCACAACGTTCACTTATTTCGCAAATGTCCACCCCAGATGTTTCGCGTCGACGTTTGCCAGTTTAGCGCTACCGCAACGGCGACCATCACCGGCGTTACACACAGTCCTCCTAACCACCACTTCTTATCGGTAGGCGCATACGCGTCCTCCCTGTTTTAACGTACGACCGTAGCTTATCGAGAAGGCTATTCGCCGTTCAGTCGAGCGAGTCCAAACCAGCTTGACGCCCGACGCTCGCGAGCTTCCGTCGACTTCAAAACAGTCCCCATGTGAGGAAACGCACACGCGCCCGCAGACCGCGCAACACCGGTGGCGGCAGGCAGCCCCCCCTCCGTTCCTGCAGGGAAAAAGGAACGTCGGAGAAAAACAAACGACGCGTTTCATCCTGCCGCGTCCCCCTGCACCAAGCGTCCCGTTTTTAGCGAGATCGCGAGCCGCACCAGATAACAGCGCGCCGACTCGCTTTACGCTATCACGACCAGGAGCCAAAACAGCAACACCGCCCTGCCACCGACAAGAGGCACCAAGACGAACGAAAGCTCGACGATGGGGAGGGGGGCACCGCGCGTCATTAAGGGGGGTCGGGGCGCCCAGAACAGAAGCGCGGCATCGGAAAGTCGCGTTTCCTTTCCAGGCATCCCTCTGTGCAGATGCCGCCAGAGCGAACAATGCGCGCGTCCAAGACGACTCAGCAACAGCAGGAGACATGCCAGTAGAGACAGCGGGAATCGTCCTGGATGTCGATGCTCCAGAGGCCAACCACGGTTGGCTGCAGGAACGGGCGCCTTGACAGCGTCAGCAGAGATCCGGGAGAACCAATCTCCAACGGGAGTATCGTGCGAGAAAGAAGACTCCCAGGATCTAGGATGGTGTAGCGGTTGTGCAGCGGTCCTCTCCCAATCTCCACTTCCCCCCTCCGTTTCCTTCTCGCACCCCAAGGAACAACGACGATGCAACAAAGAGAAACAGTCTCAAGTTGAAGAAGTCCGCCTGTCTGTCCCAAGCCGGAATTCCTTCCATCTGCTCGTTCCCCCTTCGAGCAACATACACACAGAACACGAGCCAACTGTATCTATCAGCTCGCACGAAGCGCAGGCTGTTCACAGTTGCGGCGGCTCCGATCGGCTGATTGCGGTTGCGTCGAAACAAAAGAGCAACAGTGACCGCGCACCAGGAACAAAATGAGAAAGACGAGGAGGAAAAGAAGGGATAGGAGGAGGGGGGCTCTTTCTCCCCTCCAACAGCGGACCTCTGAGAAGGAGCAAAGCAAAAGGCAATTCGGCGGCTCCCGCTGCTGCAAGACGGCATTCCACAGCGCGGCGGCGGCTCGAACAAGGGACCGAGCCCCCCTGCCGGTGCGTGCGCGCTGCTAAGTGCGGCGGTGAGGGGGGCCAAGGGAGGGCCTCGTCCTGAGGGGCCGGCACCGCCTCCTCCGTCATGCGGCGCATCTTCCAGAGATTCCCATCCCAGCTAGCTCTCGCGGCTCCCAGGTCTTCTTTTCAAGGAGTCATGCATACTCCGTTCGGACCTCAGGGTGGACCGAGGGGGGCCCTACGAGCTGCACCAGCGCTGCGAACGTAACACGTGACTACGTGCACTGTGCGTCACTCCCGAGATGTCACGTGATACCCATACCGCGTTAGATTGGCCTCGTTGGCTCGCAGCGTCCCCAACGGTCCATCGTGAGGGGAAACGGAGTATGGAAAGGAGACAAGCAGTCGTGTCCAGAACGTTGCCGAGTACGGAACTCCGTCTTGACCGGCGCACGACACGCGCGTAACGATCGATGCCTGCGCTGGGGTAAAGACGAGGAGGGGTCGAAAGCCGAAGTCAGTCGTCGTTGTTACAGCGCGTCGTTGCTGCTTCTGTTTGGTTTTTAAAGGTACGCGCGAGCCGTTCTGTACGCGGCGGAATGCGAAGGCGCTGATGCCACAACATCCTCGTCGACTTGGGTTCCGGCCGACTGCCTCGTGTCCCGGTGGTGTTTCTTCTCGCGGAGGGGCGGACAGGTCGGCGAGACAGCGGTTGGTCAAGTCGGGTTTTGTTTGGTTAGCCAACTTGGCAGGCCGCCCACCGGCCGATTAGCTAACTCGACGATCGTTCCGTCTAATGACCACTTACTTTTCTTTTGTGGTTGCGACCGGCGCTGGTCAGTGGACTCTTGACAGCTCACTCGGCGCTGGTGACGTAGAAAAAGGTTTGCCGTCGAGGCGACTTGTAGGAGCCGCCACTTCCCGAGTTCTAAAGTAAGTGGACGCGAGGACCCTAAAATATATGTCGGACTGCAAGGAACCTTTCTTTTAGTTTTACTTTACTAACTGCGTTGTGTGCTCGTTTAGACAGTGCGAAGTTAATCAGCACCAGTGGGCTGATTAACGTCTCTCCGCTCTAAATAAGAAATTTAGCCAGTGCAGAATGGCTCGCTAACCTGGGTTCCTTAACGTACACCATGGAGAAGAGATTACACGCACACACGTCGGTACGATGTTAATCGAAAGAAACGTGCAGGGGTCGAGATTGAGCCCAGGATCCCAGGGTTCTGCACCGCGAGCTTTCGCTCCACGTGCTCCGGGTAGAAGTTCGTCAACACGCTCGTCCAGCGATCCCCTATCCAGGCGTAAGGTTCAAAGTTCAAACATATCAAGAAAACACTCGCTACGTCGCAATATTCTTTCGAAGTTCGAAGGATGCCTGGCAGACTCCAGACGAACGAGCAAACGTAGACCTTGAGACGACGCAGCCTGGAGCTCGAGTACCGGTTCTGTACGGCCAAAAAGTTCGCGCGGGGCAACCTAAAAAAACAAACCGCGAGCCATCAGCGTACGCAGCGAGCAAGAGAGCAACGGCGAGTCTCTCTCAGGCCGGTCTTTCCTCCGATCTCGAGCGAGTTCTCGTCAAGGCCGGTTGTCGCTGGGCGGGCGTTGGAATGCGACCCGGCGGCACGCTTGATCGATTCGTCCGTGGAAAGAGAACGCGAGAGGCACTGCAGCCAAGCAAAGGGCAGCCAACCGAGAAATAGAATTACAGAAATGTTTACATCTCCTTTGCATTCCCCGGAAGAACACGGAACAAGCAAAACGGTTGTCGCCGGCGCAAATCGGCGATTTCGCGGCTCCAGTAATTTTCGGCCAAAAAAAAAAAAAAAAAACGCGCGTGCGGAGTTTGCGATTTAGAAAATCACACGCTCCGGGAAAGGAAGGAAACGAGGCCAACCATATACTTTTCTCGGTGGAGAAAGAACGAACACGGCGAGGCGTACACAACTGCAAAAAATTACACGGGAACTGACACGCACGGCCGATTAGGGCAGTTAACTTTGCCGCTACCCGGTGTGCCCCCGGATTCGCGGCGTCAAGTGCGCTGCCTGCCGCTCGGCTTCTGAAGCTCGAGCCGTCCCAATGTGCGCCTCATTTTCGACCCCGAAATTGCCGGGTCGGTGCTGTCTCATCTACGAGCGCAAGTAGAACCGGCACCAAAACAGTTGTACGTAAGAATGACTGCAGTCTGCGCGCCATCTTAGCTGCGAGTTCGTGCGGGTGCTTACGCATAGGAGTGCGCGGCTTCCCTTAGCACGAGCAATACATGGCTTGCATTGACGTCACATCAGCCGCCATTGCTCCGTACCGTTCTCCTGTACCCGTAAATTCTGAAGCCTATATTTGACACCATTGAATTTGTTTTTCTGGTCAAGCCTTGTCGAGAAGAGCAGATTCGATCGTGCCAAATGTATGCCGCAAAAGGCTCCGTACAGGAACCTGGTACGGAGCAATGGCGGCCGGTACAGTGCCATATGACGTCACGTGCAAGGCATGTATACCGAAAGTTGTCAGTTGAAGTCGGTTCATCAGACACGGGCGTTTGCGCGTCACCGAATACGCTGCTTGTAAACGCTTATCACGACCGGTCGCTCACAAAAGGTTGCAGCGCCCTCGATGAAACCCAAACGGAAATGTGTGAGCCAGCCTCTGACAATGGACCTGAAGTTCTGTACAGAGGCCCGAGAAACGCTGTTGGTAAGAGCAAGTCGAAGCCTGGAATGAAAGGCGTTCCGCACACAGTAGCCAACGCACGAAAGGTGCCAGCTCACGTAGCCCCGACTCTCACACGTTCCCGACCGACACCGCGCGTGACACGAGCGAAACACCTCCGTCGCGGTCGTATCCCTCGGGCACGTTCGACCTCAACGAGGACATTCGCTGCCGGCACCGCCCCGCATTCCGCGGATTAGCCTCACACGCTCCTCACGTGAAGACCCTCCAACGCCCAAATCTCCAAACGCCGGAAGAAAAAAATATAGCCATAAAATCTAAGATACATACGGAGAATAAAAACAGGGAGAGGGAGGAAGCATCGCGAAGGAAGGTTTCTTCGGTCTCCCTCCGCTTGCAAGTCTTGCCAGACGGCCGTAGCAACGACGACAGCGACGGAGGAGGGAGAGAGGGGCATGGGAACTTTGGCCGCCGATGTCGAGTCATCGTAGCGTGGGAGCCCAACTCGCTTCGAGCAGCAAAACGTGTGCGTGCCGCTACTCGGAGCGCTCTTCTTCTCCACTCCCCGCCCCCGTGCCAAGTTCAAGAAGACGACGGTCGCCGTGTTGTCTCGTTTAGTAAGATGGAACCTCCCCCCTCGGCCACCACGGGGGCAACAAAGAGGTCATAAACGGGCGGGCAGGGACCAAACAGATCGTCAAAAACGGAAGGAGCAAACAACATCAACGGCGTCAAAAAAGAGAAAAAAAAAAAAACGGAAGTGAACCGAGCGAAGTTGGCGTCATCATAACGGGGTGAAATGGAGCCATAAGAAGCTAAGTGGAATCAAGCGAGGGAAGAGGAAGAGAGAGATAGAAAAAGAGAAGCATCTAGAAGGAAACGTCTGAGTTCGCTGGAACGACCATGACGACAACGACAACTAGGGCCTCGCGACATTGAGAACACGAGGATATGGCACCATCTCTTATTCGTGCAGTTCCCAAGACCGTTAACTTTTTTTTTTCCCAGCAGAGAGAGAAAGGGGGGGGGGGGGGGGGTTAGGCTATCCGCGTGAAACCGTGTGTTGTCGAGGGGAGGGCAGCGGTACAGCCGCATCCCGTATGCACATGCGCGTTTCCATGACGGAAGAGAGAGAGACTGAGGACGCCAGATGTAACGACGGCGGTATACCCATCTCGCATTTAGCTAGGCTGCGTGGGGCCGACGGACGATGACTCGGGGAGCAAAGTTTACGAGCACAGTTATATAACTATCGCGCGACGGCAACGGGCGTTGTCTCGTGACAAGCGGAGAGACCTCCCACGACTTTTTAAGTGCAGGCTCTTTTTTTTCTTTCTTTTTTTGGTTGTTGAGATGACGAGAGGCGAGCGTGCGGATTGACCGATCACGTTCTGGCAGAAGCTTGGGCGTTGAGTAAAGATGGCGAAGGAAACGTGCGTTCAGTAACAACGAAGCCCACGAACAGTCTCGTGTGTGAACGCTACTACATTCAACGACAGGACAATAATAAGAGATGGGTCTTCCCAGTTGTCGCGTCTCTAGCGCGAGCTTCCCGCCTTCAATGACGCTTTGACGACTCGCGAGCCTCGAGCGTGCACGCGCAGCAGAAGAACGGCGGAAGGCAACGTGCGAAAGAGACGTCCCGCCGTTCTTGACCTGCCAGTGACGACTATAGTATGGCAAAATCCCATCGAGCCTAATTAATTAAAAAATAATACCTAAAAAAAAAGAAGAAAAATAGCTGGCCCACGAGTTTAAAAGGAAGGCGACTCGAACGGGACGCTACGTCAATTTACACGCGAGACGAACCATTCGAAGTATTATGTGATAGGAAACGAATTACAAATACACAAATCAGACAGAAACGTGTTTTCTTCTTTTTGTCGTTGGATAAACTCGTTAAAATTTTAGGGGCTCCGCTAGGAGACGCTGGCAGAGCCGGTTGCGTAACGCCGATGAAATTCCCCCGAAATTCTTGTTGTTAGGTTATATAACATCAGAGTCACGTCTAACTTGGCACAACTACTCATTTGCATGGACGACAGGTACGTAGAGGTAGTATATAGCAGATAAGGAACGGCATTCCCACCACGTGCCGGGCCTTTCGCCGTGCCCAATAAAAAGGCCCCTTCTTTCAACAGAAACGCGAAAGGAGACTTTATGCCGATTGCCGGCCAGCTAAGAGCCCTCTGGCCAAACAACATACCACCGATAAAAGCTGCAACAGTGTGTGCAAGTAAGAGTACAAAAAGCCCGCAGTGCGGCGTGACCCCATCTTTCGCGTTCTGTCAACCTAGCACTGACCTCAGCATATCTCAACCGACCAAGAGAGAGAGAGAGAGAGAGAGAGAGAGAGAGAGAGAGAGAGAGAGAGAGAGAGAGAGAGTAATAAAAAAAAGCCGGAAACACGGGAAAAAAACAGGAAACAGCTTCACGAGGATAAGAAGCGGAAGATTTCCGTGAAAGGCGACAGCTAAAAAAACTAACAAAGAAATAAACAAACAAGAACAACAGTAATCTCCGAGAAGGAACAGAGCACTTGTAAATTCCGAGCTGTGTCATGCGTGCCTTCGGTCACCCCCTCTCCCCATGCAAGCGTGCGTGCGTGAACGCGAGGCGGCGCGGATAAGCGACCAAGTAAAGACCGCCCTGCGTCAAAAGTAAATAAAGAATAAAAAGACGAGAAAAAAAAAGAGGAAATAAAACAAACTGGCGAGAAGGTCGACATCGGATCAATAAAACTAGCATACCGGAAAACACTACAAACAGCGGAGGTCTACACAGCAAGACATAAATATAAAATAGAGAAGGCAGGCGGGATCTCAGAAACGATTCTTGGGGCGAAGTTCCCACGCCGCGACGCGCTTGTAGACGAGTCGGTTTTTTTCTCTCTCCCATTCTCTCTCTCTCTTTCGTCCTTTCCTTCTTGGGGATGTAATGTATGCGCTGGTGTGTGCACAGCCCACCCAACGCCGGAGACATACGCACGCACAGAATCTGCATCTTTCACAGGCCCCCCTGCAGAGCACAAGCAGCCTTCTGCCCGTGTACACAGTGACGCCGGCAACAACGTTCGTCTGAAGTTCATGCTGCGGTGGGGTGTGAGCGACGCATGCTGCAAATTACACGCAGTACTACGGAGCATGCGGGAGCTGGCACAGGCACGACTCAGAGCGCAAGAAAACATAGTTCCGACATCCACAAACTCGTAAAAAAAAAAAACATATATATATTGCGCCGCGGAGGAAGACAGTTTTTCTAGTCTGCCGCCAATCAACAGCAACCATAGCCGCTGACAGCCCAAGGAATGAAGGGTGTGGCTAATTATGGCCGCTTCTCGACACCGCAATGGCTATACACGTTCTAAAAAAAAAAAAAAAAAAAGTTTTGCTCAATGTTTTTACGCGGCGCGAAGTAGTTCTTACGAGATTTGGTAGACGCAGGAAAAAGCGACGCTTTTGACGTTTGTAACGTGTGCGTCTTTATAAGGTAACATGTATCTCATCTAAAATTCACTTACATATATTGTTGTCAAAAAAAGGTAAAGTAGTAATGCTCGGGCAGCTCCTGGTCTTATTTTTACCACGGTTCTTGATTTGAAAACGGGTATAGTCCAATGGGAGGTCAGAAAACAGTGTGGAAGAAAGTGTACGCGTCTACGGAAATTATAAAACGGCCTCAAAGACGCCATTTTGAAAGATCTAGCCGGTCCAGTGAGTCGCGAGCTCCGTCCACCGGCCAAACGTTTACTATTCACCAACTCATGCTTCCGACGACACGCCTAGTAATGGAACCTGTGCATATAGAGCCCACAGCTCACGAAGGTAAACACACACACACGCACTTCAAAATTGTATACACATAACAAAAGGCCCTTCAGATTGCGTTAGGAAACGCGAGGAAAGAAAGGTCACTAAGCCGGGTTCTCAGCAACCGTGGGAGACTGCGCCGCTCGCGCAGATCAGCCCGAATTCGGTTCTGCGGCATCGTTTGGGAGGACCAAAAGAAACGCGAATTAGCGATTACGAATCGAGCAAACCCTTTCGCGGGCTCGCTGCTTCGCACGCACGCGGGCACCATTTGCGCTCGCTCATTGATCGCATCCGGTTACCGACGCACCGACACCCTCGAGCCAATTCCACGAAGGTTCTGCCTGAACGCGTAAAGGAACATTACTCCCCGTAAACCGTCTACTTATCTGGGCAACTTCGTGAACTCTCGTAATCCACCAGGGAAAACGTCCCATGGATCGCACACATCGACCAGCTCGCTAGGGCAGCACGCTAAACCACATTCTACGGAGGAGACAGCACGTACTGCCGTCACGATAGTAAGCTGCGTATCTCGCGAATGTGCCTTAGCCTAACTATACTACCTTGTTGTTTTTGTCTCTCAGCTATGTTGCGGGGCACAGTATGTACTAAGAACTTGTTTCCCCCAGAGCCTCGCTTTATCACACCTATAGTCAGTGATAGCTTAAAAAACGCGGGGCGTGTCAAACGTCTCAACATTATTTTCAACGCTTCCCTTTCCGTCCTCCCTGCCAGCCGAAAGGAGGAGGAGGACAGAACTTTATAATCTGCCAGCCGAAAGGAGGAGGAGGGCAGAACTTTATTTATAACCTATTGGATTCGTAGGGTCAAGCCCAAAGAGATCCAAACGCCAAGAGCGAGGAACGGCGGAGGCACCGCCGAGTGCGGGCGCACTTGATATAAACCGAGCGACGGATAAAGCGAAAGAGCCCAGTCAGCGCGGCGACGCCTCGTGCCCTGAGAGCGGGGGATGAGGCGCGGGAGAGAGAGAGAGCGAGAACCGGCATAGACGCTGACGCACACCGACAGACACGCACGCGCTCTTCCATCCTCCAGTCTCTCTTGGGCGGGAGATGGGAACGGCAAACAAGGCCCGGTCCCTCACGCGAAACTCCGCCGTCCTCCCAAAACGCGTGCAGCACGCGGGATGGAAGGAACGAAGAGAACAACCAAAAGGCCGCTAAACTGTTTGTGCTGCGCGTCGCGGTGGGGACGAACGACCCCGCGCCCTCCACCCCTTTCACAGCTCGCCCTAACAACAAACCCGCACCTTCTCGCTTCCAATTGTTGCGCCTCCTTGAACTTGGGAGGAGTCCTCGGTCTACGGAGACGAAAACAGCGATGAACTGAGTGATCGAGCGGACGGAAAGAAAATGGCGTCATTATTATATATATATAGGAGAGCGACATCGTCCTAATACACGAGAGAGAGAAGGAGAGCGAGAGGGTCAGCTACATAGAAATCGCTGGATAGACAAAGATAAGGCTAGATAGATAGACAGGAGAGAGAGCGCAACCTCTTCGTGGCTAGACCCATCGCAATGCTAAATCTATACCGAAAGATCAAATAAAGTGCAGTACATAGAAAATCGGGAATAGACATATTTATTGCTGGTCCTTCATAGCGTAAAATAAATAACAAGAAGAAAGAAGGACCAAAGAGAAATGGATGGTCATCAGTCACACGCCGGACAAGCTCGGCCATCTTACGTAGCCCCCGACAAGGAACAGGCCGTCGCGCGACACGCGACGATGACGAATCGGAACGCCTCCGAGTACGGCTAAACAGCCACCCCTCTCCATCGTCACTTCCTACTACAACCCGTGTTTCCGACACAGCGCCTTCCTTCCAGCGCTCGCGGAAGCGAACAATCCCTCGGCACGTACAAATAAGGCGTGACGGAAAACCCGCACACCAAAATGGGCGATAACAATCACCATCCGTCTCTTCAGTTCTACTTAAAGTCAACAAACAGAACTTGGCGAAAACGCACACCGAGTCAAGAGCGCGTGTTGTGTACTATAGTCAGGCCGGCAGGAAGGATAATTAGAGGGGGCGGCCTGTGCACGCCTTTTCTGAAAAGGACTGCGGTCTTTCAAGCGTGTCGAGGGAGCACCGGTATCGTCGCGCCTATTAGAGAGTTGTAGTAGACCGTACCCGCAACTCCGGTAACGATACCCAATACTCCGCCGACAGCTCTGCGCATACTTCATATCGTTATCGGAACGATTCACTACAACCTCCGGATGGAGCGGAAAAACGATTCGCTGGAATTCCCCATTACCTTCACGCGCGGAAGGTATTCGGCGAGCCGCAACTGATGCAGGAATTGTACTGGTCCCTACCGTATTATAGACCTTTTCTGCAAGTGCGCCGCCATCTTGAATTGTCGTCACGTCCAGTATGGGCGAAAACATTGTTTTGCCTTTGCCACGCCAACAGAAGGCGTTTAGGATATAAGCGTAACCGTCACACTTTCTCGTTTTGCCTCCCCTTTATTTTTTTACAATTTGCAGGTTGAAACGTAGTATTATTTTTTCGTCGCCCATACCGGATACGTCTATTAGGTGGCTGGAGACAAGAGTACACAGAAATGGCCTATAGGCGGGTGCGATCCATTCCTGTAGGCATCTTAAGACAATGGGGAGCTTTCGCAGACAGTTTTCTCGTTCCGCTACACGCTCTCCTGAACGAAGAGCTACTTCACATGCGCGCCGCGAGACACACGTCGGTATATGGCTCTTAAAATTTACCACCGAATGCGATGGCGCAGCTTTGTGTGCCAAGACAGCGAGGACCACCGAGGCTCACGCTAAGAGGCGGTTCCTAAAGCCGAACATTAAACTCTGGGAGCGTACCACCAACACACCGTTTATCGTCGCTAGAGATTTTAATCGAAAATGAAGACCACGGCGATAGACACGTGCGAGGCAGGCAGCCCGGGTCATGTCCTCACAACACAACTCTTCCCCCCCCCCCCCCCCCTCTCTCTCTCAGAAAAATAAACAACAACTACAAGAAAGGGCAAAGCGCTACCGCCCTCACCGCCGCTAGCGCAACGACGAGGGTGGGCCCTGTTTGCCTTTGGTATACGTACGACAACGTGGACAACAACAACGCCGACCCTTTCTTCTTCCTTTCCAAACAAAGAAAGCACAGAAGAAAGGAAACAAACAAAAGACAAATGGCGGAGGTAATAAAGGCCTAACAAAGACGAACGGACCCGACGCCATCAGCGTCCGCTCAAAGAGCAACGGGTGCTAATGGCCTTTTTTGGGGGGTAGGCTCCGCTTCCCTCCCCACATCGCCTCAAGGGGGCACGCAGATGCCAACAAACAGTGCACACACGAGACCTATTTTCTTTCTCCGGTACTCGCGATTCAACAGGCGGCGGCCGTGCGCACGCTGTCTCGCCCTACGCTTTGTTGTGCACGCTGCGGAGATGTACTCCGCTCACCGCTAAGCTGACAGTGCAGTGGAAGCTACACGCTCGACGGACCAATCAACCGCCTCCTTTTCATGGCGTGATCCTGCTCTCTACGCGTGGGTGTGGACGGGAGAGCCCGATCACGTGGGTGGGTCCAGGGAGCGCCTAGCTTCCACCGTACTGTCATCTTAGGGCGGAGCGCAGTACAGAAAGAGTGCGCGCCGTGGCCCCGCCCACCTGCGCGCACGGGAGCACTGCGTGACCGACGCGTGTCTCCTGTAGAGAACAATGCCGACGACAAAGGAGGTACGGAGGAGGAGGAGGTACCGGGGGTCTCTTCCGCTGTTTGCACGGGCAACAGAGACACCGCGGCCGCCTACGATAAAGTTGTAAGGGCCGAGAACACGGTTGTACAGGGTGGACGGCTCCGAACGTTATCGATCTGCGTACCTCTATTGTGCTGCCGTTTATTGACGTGCAGGAACGTTTTACTTTCGTTCCCTTCGGCGGCCTCCGTACAAAAGCCCAGCAAGGCCCGTATACGAGCGCCACTGTGTCTTCCTTCAGACGCAGCTATAAGAGTAAGGGAGGGGCTGGTCCGAGAGCGCGAAACAACAATTAAAAACAAAAGAAATTGTTAGGTACCAGAATGGTGAATGAAACGATAAGATCGGCAGAGAGGTCTTTCGGGTGTTCCTCGCGCGGTACGCTCCTCTTCTCTCAGACGTCCATTGTGTGGGACCCGTACTTAATAAAAGATATTGGAAAAGTCGAGAGAATCCAGCGCCTCAGTGCACGATTTATTTCTTCCGATTTTAGGCGCCTATCATCAGTGTCGGACATGATACGTAATTGCCGACTCGAATCGCTCGAGTCTAGGCGGAAGATTGCTAGGCTGGGTTTTTTTTATAAAGTCTACAATAATGAGTCCGGCCTGGACAAAACCTTATACCTTTTGCCACCTCCCCAGCGCTCTGCAAGATTGAATCACGCAAAAAATGTGAGACCATATGCTCCTAAAAATAACACGTTTAAATACTCCTTTTTTGTACGTACGATTAACGACTGGAATTCACTGCCCTCCGATTGTGTACATGCCCCAAATATTGACTGTTTTGACTGTTGTGTTCGAAACCTTATGTAACCGATTGTGTGCATGACCCAAATGTTGACTGTTCTGACTGCTCTGTTTGAAACCGTATGTAACCCTTTCCTGCTTGGATGGTGAAAAACCATCTGCAGTATTTTCTAAATAAAAAAAAAAATAAAATAAAAAAACACTTGGGAGACTCGCGAGCTGGAAGGCAACACGTGTGCGGTAGAGATTGGTCGCCCGAAATCGAAAGAGACGTCATTCACAACTTGTTTTGTCGCTGCTGAGTATCAATACGTATACAGTATAACTACTAGCTGCACAATTTACTGAATTACCGTCTCTCTCTCTCTATTTTTTATCAGTTTACTATAAAATGGTTTTCAAGTGTTACCGGTCCGATCTTCGGGGATTTTTCATTGAAACCCCTACGGGAGAGAAAAATCCCTTTCGTAGCCAAGTTTGACGATACTATAGGTTCGCAGCTCCGAACCCGTCGCCACCCCTTTTGGTTCCGCCTTTAAAGAATCGCGCAACTGTCGACAAAGCCGTGCGGGAATCACCGCCCACCACTTCCCGGCCTTTCGACCAACTGTTCGCAAGAAACCCACCAATGACACGGAACGGAGATAATCACCGAGGAAAACGAGCAAAAAAAAAACAAACGAAAGAGAAAATCCCATTACGAAACAGAAAACAAAAGAGAACCTACGAGCTAAAGAACGAAAATATAAAATAATGTGTCTCCAGCGTTTTTACAGCTGGATGTGCGATATGGGAGGGAGGGAAACCATTGGGTGGCGCTTTGTCTTTTTTCTCTGGCGTTTTCTTCCGTTTCTTTCCTGCAACCCCCGTGACCTTTTTCCTTTTGTCGGCGCCACTTTTTCCTCCTCAGAGTTCGCTCAGAAGAAAAACTCAGGGCCGCGCCGCCGTGCACACCGCTGACACGGCTTACCACGAGCATCAGCTGCTAAGCTGTATTTTAGCTTCTGTACTCTAGCTGCATACTTCTTTTTATGAAAGGACGACCCCGCCTTTGTACAAGAGGGAAAAAAAACATATTGTTCCAACGACGAAAAAAAAAACAAAAAAAAACGCACGCGCAATACGAAGAATAAAAATGAAAATATTTCCCGGTCGCTTTGGTACACTGGCTTCCGAGCGGGGTGCAAAAGCACTTCCCGGAAATCGTTGTTTCCACAACGACCGGCGCAAAGAGAGCAGAACCGACCGCGAGCGCACGCCAAACAAAGATATCTATAAAAACAAACAAGAAAAAACTATCATCCGTTCGCTACTAAAAAAGAAAAAAAAAATGAAAGAGAAACGATTGAAGGTTGTGTCAACTAGCAAAGCAGAACACGAAATCGCGATTCGTACAAAAAGGCCGTCTGGAAGCCACACGGAGCCACGTTTTTCCTATCTTGACCCCCCACCGTAGTCGCATCGCTGAAACCACGGACCCGGAACACGGTCACGCCGACGGAGCATCGCAGCAGTTTGGGCACATCCATCCTCCTAATGGTTCCTCTTGGGCATCTATCGACATCCGCGGCGCCACGGTCAGTCAGCCGCAGCCAGAGAGAGACTCATCGGTCGAAGAAGCGCATGAGGGGCTGGCCACAGCCAAGCTGATCTCCCGACAGGAGCGAACGTTCACCTCGCAAGGCGATCCAGGCTGAAGGGATCATTCGCTCGCTCAGCGAATCGTGAAATTCGGCACGAAAGGGGACGCGAGGGCGTCTCATGGTAGGAAGGTGGAATCGTTAAAACTTCCAGCCCCAGGAAAGCAAACAATACGGAGTTTCGTAACTTTCTACGAACGAGAGAAACGAATGGGGTCACGCCCTGAGAGCGCCAGTTCGGTGCCAATGCTTACAAAATCATAGCCCGGCGTGCGATCACCGCGGACCCAACACGCGCACGTTTGTCTCTTCGGAAAGCGTGCGAAGCACGCGCTATACGCATGAACGCACGGCACCGGCCACAAGTCAGTCCCTAGAATGGTCCATAGACTACCGACGACTATCGACAGGACAGCTAGGCAGATCGTGCGCACCGAAGTCGCGATGAATGAGCCATCGAAGAACGCCCGACAGCAACACAGGTCAGGAACACCGCGTTCCGAAGACGGCTCCCTCCGTCAGCCTGCCGCGCGCGCGTCCCGTCCTTGCATTTGTCCTCCCCAGGGCCGAACTCACACGAAGAGAATCAAACAGCACCGGCAGAAGGAGACGCGAGGAATGCCGCACGGGAGACGCGCAGAACCAATCGCGCCGAGTGGGGTCGACGGCTCAGCTCGAGGATGGGCCAAAGTCACACGCTCCCGAGGAAGAGCCCGGCGCCTCGCTTGACCAGGGGAGGCCCTCGCCCAACCGGATTGCCCGGGTAATAGCACGTGCAGTCAGGAATGCGCCCCTGCCGAAAGCCGATTGCCCGCTTCGCCTCTTCTTTTTCATCTCCCGCTTCTCGGTGCTGTGCGAAACTCCGTTCAGCCCTGAACCGACAGCGCGGAGCCAACTGCACGCTCGCTGGCCCCCAGTCAACCGCCTCCCTTTCGCCACCTGACCTGCGCTCTCTGCGCGCATGGGCGAGAGCGTGACCACGTGACGAAAGATGGACGTGCGATTGGTCCAACGAGCACGTAGCTTCCACCTCACTGTCAGCTGCAGGGCGGAACGGAGTCGGCCCGTTTGCGCGGCCGCAGTCTTTACTTATGCGCGCGCGGCGAGGGTACAAAGTACCGTCCCCGGGGGCTTTTTTCCGAATGGCCGGCAATGCTGCAAATAGGTGTGTGTGTGTTTGAGAGAAAGTTGGAGATAGGGAGAGGACGTTGGGATGCTGCAAGATGGCACGTGCTTCCCTCATAGCGTCCCGATCGGCGATTTTTAAGGAAGCGAATGCACCGCTAGCCGCAGAGAAGGACAGCCAGACCTAACAGCTAAGGGAAAGAAAAACAAACTCACTAAAACAAAAACAAAAAAACAAAACAAAAAAGAAACCGGGTTTTAGTTGCCGCACAGTCCGGCTCAGTGATCACCGTAAATATCAACAGAAGGACAGAGAAAGAGTGCGATTTTCTAAACTACGGGGGCGTCAGGCCACCTACTTCCAGATCCGCAAGCTGCTCCGAAAAGAAGAGAGTTCGGGAGCACGTTAAACGCTGGGCGGTCTACGTTTTTTTTCCCCCATCCCACAAAAAAACATCCTTGCCCCATCTCGAGCACCGCGAATGAACGAAAGAACGAACGTACGTAAAACGACCGACCAACCGACCCGTGGATAAGATCCGCGCGTCTCCCTCATCAGCTGCTCCAATCTCCAAAAACCCTCCTCTTCTCTCCACAGCGGTGAAGTGCTGCTGCTCGCAGCCCAAAGGCGGGCCCGCAGCACCAGCCATCGCCGCCATCATTCCGAGGCGCAGACCGCCTTCGGAGTGGGCGCACAGCCAAAAACAACAATGGCGGCGAGAGTCACGTGGTCCGCCAAAGAGCCGGCCGACATCCGGGTTCCTGCAACGTTCCTGCCCATCTATCTCAGACGCCGGCCTCTTCGCCTCCTTGTATGCGTAGCTTGATCGTCTCTCTCGCTCCATCTCGTGGGCGATCGAGATTTTACGTTGTTCTTTTTTTCGTTCTTCCTTTTTCGGATGGATTGGGCCGCTGTTGCTATAGGTGGGACCGGGCTTTCGGCGGAACGGGCGAGCTCAACTCCGGGAGCAACGAGCGCATGTGCAATGTATACGCGCCCAGGGAGTCTTTCGAACGATCTGGAACCAGCTCTACTCATACAAGACAATGACGAAGCGGAAAAACAAGATATTTACCTAGAGAACGCAGCGAGGAAAAAGGGTGTTCCGAGGATAAAGTATCATTGATACCAAATGCGGTGATGCGATGGTTCAGGCTCATTTTTTAAGCACCACACGGAACGAAAAATAACTCTTATCCCTTCCACTGCAAATACACCATCTTAGAATTCATGTTTGACATGTACAACTGAAAGACCTTTGCTTTCCCAATCCAGTGGGACCCACTCATTACCACCCGCTGTACAAGGGAGTTTGATTTTCTTTCAAATACAAAGCTGAACTGTACGCAGGTCACCTTTCTTAAAGCAGGAGAATCAATAACGTTGTAACAAAATCGACATTCTTTTTTTATTTGAAAGGTCAAATTACCGGAATCGTTGCTGAAAAAGTGTGCGACCATTTCAATGGAAAACAAAATTTCCACATTAGCTCGAGTTGAGATCTTTTTAATGGTGGTTGGTGCACGTGCGCCATCGGCTCTGAAGAAGCGCTTTTCCCTTAGCACGAGGCTGCTCTGCGGCGAAGCAAGACACGCAAAAGCGCGATGTTCGCTCCGCAAACGTTCACTTCTCCGCAGTGCATCGGTGCGCGATGAGAAGCGTACCCCACGTAGCTAACTAATGACGAAAGGAAACAATGCGGAACTTGAGAGTATTGTCACTGTTTGGATCGGAAGATCGAATCAAATAGTACGTTTTTCGAACCGATAACGGAACGTGTTGAAAATTCGCATCAGGGCTATAGCGTAACGATCCTGCGATGTAGTGGTGCCTGCAGTAACTAGCCTTCGTTGTAAGGCACATATTCTTTACATTCTGGTTAAATGTAGTCGGATGCATCGGGATAAGTACCAGGGCGCAGTTTGGTGCAGCAGTCATATCACTACAAACGCATCACGTGAAAAAGTGCACAGCCAAACTCCCTCACCACAGGAACACGCAGCACTGAACTACGTGATTCGCACTAACGTCACTCGATGACGGTTCTGCTAATGACAGCCTCAAGATGAATAGCCACGAGAAGGGACACTTCTGCCTAGCAAATGCTGTCAAAAGGAGCTTTAGTTGTTCCTGAACAGTCAAGAACACACACAGAAACAAAACAGACTTCAAATTTTCCACAGCTACTAATCAGGGAGGTATTGAGCTGTCACACGAACGCGGCAATGACGAGAGGTTTCGCGTGCTAGCCTCCGGGTCCGCATTTTGTCAACGCGCCACCCTGAGCCTGAACTCCGCCAGAAAGGATGCACAAAACGAGTCCCTTCTCTTCGAGTGAGGACCTCCCAAAAGGCATTCTTGTGCGCGGACGCGTCGAGCAGCAACCCGATACCTCGCAAGGAGAAACTCTCCCCAACACATTCCAGAAGTCAGGAGGATGGAAAGCCACCGCTGCTGCTGCTACCCGTCGAAATAGCCGTCTTTTTACCAAAAAGAGTATAATTTTTCTCCCTTCTCTCCTCAGGCTCCGCCAAAAAACGACACACTAAAAGAAAATACCAACTCAACATTCGCCCGAGTTTTACCTTTTTAGCTCGTCTCTGCCATCTTTCTGGTACGAAAAAAAAAAAAAAAATACTGCTGCGTAGGGTGCCGAATTAAAAAGAAAAAAAAAAAGTGCGAAACCGAAAGTGCTAAGACAACAAACCGTTTTCCCACAACCCCACGATGGTCGAGTAACAAAAAAATAAAGTGCCCAAGTACCCAAAAAAAGCATTCACACATATGCGGACCAAAACAAAAAAAAATAAAGCAAAACAGATTCGCGTTTGCAATCTACCGCCGCCTCGTTGTGCTGAGGCATCCAGAACGAAGAAAACGACTACGGCGACGGCGAAGGGAGCGAGCCGAAGACCGTTCCCACGAACACACTTGGAGGAGAAGGAACCCAACAAAACGAAAGAGACAGAAATAAAACACCACCGCCATCTTCAAGAAAACAAAAAGGCCACGTGACCTCCCGTTGCCCCGCTCGCCTCCTCTCCCACCCACCTCCTCCCCCAATTCACGTGACGGGACGAGAAAGGAGGCGAATAAGAGGAGGAGGGGAAGAAGTTCATTGAGGAGCCGAGAGAAATTCTAGGAACGCGGCCCTCCTCTACAACTTATGTATACGCCGCCGCCGCCAGAGCAGAGCCAGAGCCTGCGAAGCCTCGTCTATCTGGAGCCGCCGCCGCTCTCGCTGGCGAAGGAGAGAGACAGAAAGCGCGGAGAGGGCAGTTCCCGAGAATGAGTGAACGAAAGAAACTGAAAAAGAAATATGAGCAAACGAGAGGAGGCAAAACTGCTGCGCAGCGCCGCTGGGGAAGAAGGCCCTCCTTTTATGTTTCCCGTCCGATGTGCTGTGCACTTCTCTCGCCCCTTTTCATCCTCTCCCACGAGGTGCTTTATTTATGCTGGCAGTTTCGGGGGAAGGGAAGTTCGGTATTTCTGCGTCTCACCGCTACTCTCGGCCTCCCTCCCTCCGCCCTTCTTCCACGTCCCGTGCAAGAGGTTGGCTTTCGCAGCGCGCGCGGTGCACCGTCTCCCAACGGAGCGGCCGGCCACCGCTGAGCACGAAGCCCGGGTTGCCTAGACACGAGGGATGTTAATTTTTCCCGCCTAAATGTCAGGAGTCGCTCGTACAAAGCAATAAACGTGAGGTCGGTCTGACATAATATGGCAACACTAGTCCAGCGTTCAGAATGAAGTGAACCCAACGGCCAGGCACGTAGCCAGGATTTTGTTTCGGAGAGGAGGAGGGGGGGGGCACCCATGACAAAGTGCTGTATGAGGGGGAGGGGCAGAAGAGGTCCCAGCAAAATGAAAGATTTGCAGGGGGGGGGGGGGGGGGGGGGGGGTTACGTGCCTGCCAACGGCATTGATGGTGAATCCAATCAACCAAGTAGCCGTCGTAGGCGCGATGAATTTTCAACCTCCATGAAAACCACCGGAAAACGAAGAGACAGAACACACTATAGCACAGTGCGGTGAGCACACGGCATCATGAAGAGGTCTGTATTCTAACGATCTTCTAAAATAGAGCTATGAATGTTATGAAAGCATGTAAGGCTATAAAAGCTCATAAGAAAGGCTGTGGAAGCACGCGAGGCTAAAAAAAGCCCACACACAAACAGGCGATGAAAATATGAACGATCATCCCAGCTGTACGGTATACTTCCGCAAAACACCTTACAGCCGAGATAGAGGCGGGCTTGCTTCGGCCGCTCTTCAGAACCCACTCAAACAAACTGAACCCGGGGATCATCACTTGACCCAAGCACCGGCGTGTCGTCGTTTACAGAGCGAAGGACCGGGTCCCGAGCTTTGGGCACAATGCCGAACGCACCGGCGTCTGCTCCGAACACGCCCTTCGACAAACTTCACCGGCATCTCGCACCGCTGCTCGCATTCCCCGAAACAAAGGAGGGAGGGCGGATGTGGAGAGGGACAATTTAATTAGGCACGGTGTCTTTCTCGAGAGAGAAAGGGAGAGAGCACGCATCCTTCCACGTGACATGACACCTCCCCTCCGAGCAACGCCCGCGTCTATCGATCCAGAACGCTCAACCCTTCTCAGCTTTCGGGAAAAGCCCGATACGCGGCTCGTGGGCTCTTCCTCCCTCAAGCCACACCATTCACCCAACAGCCCGCAGTTATTACGCTCCAACCCGTTTAAAGATCTTCCCCACGTCCAACCGCTTTCCACCGAGTCGACAGCTTACGACTCCACTCCTAAACTGACAATGAGGCATAAGTATACGTGCTCGTTGGACAACTCAAGCGTCTACCTTTCGCCACGTGACCACGCTTCCTCCCGTACCTCCGAGCAGAGAGCGAAGTCAGGTGCAGAGAGGGAGACGTTTGATTTGGTCCGGCCAGCGCGGAGCTCCCACCGCACTGTCAGCTTATGGATGAACGTAGGGAAGACGGGGGACTGTGGTTCCCGAATCCCGACCCAAAACTTTTCTTTGCCAGCTTGACGTGGCGGCGCGTTCCGACGATAGGCGCAACTCAACTCGGCTTTCTTACGCGACTGTGGAACGGCGGAGACGAATTTTTGATCGTTTAATCCGATCGGAGATTCTCGGCACGCCATAATCGAATACTGAACTCTCGGGAAAAACTGTCGCGCGGTGGGGTCTTTCGCGTAGCTCTTCCGCCAACCGCGCTTTGGGATTTTCGGAGGAGAGCGACTCTCTCTACCTTCGCCGTTTGCGGTCCAGACCTAATTTTAATCACTCGGTTCATAGTCTATACTTGGTTCCACCTCAACAAGTCCAGACGCAGCCGAAACTAAGGCCTGAGGGGACCAATCGGATGGCGTCAAAAGCGCATCATCATGGCGTATACTTCACGCGTCTGTAAGCGTTCTATCATCGCTGAACCAAGCGTGAGCATAAAAGGCCTCCCGCTTGATTGGTCGCTTTACCTCGTAGCGCAGACGCTGCGTCTGGACTTGAGCTGAAACAAAGTATAGCAAAGCCGCACAAGAAAGAAAAAGGGGTAGACGTGGACGAAGGGGATAAACTTCCACCCTCGCGTCTTAATATCCTTACACAGAGAGGCAGCTAGATAAGCAAAATGCGCTGTTTAGTCGCCCTGTTCTCCAAACCTTTGACCCAGGCTCTGTCATTTTCATTTTTTTTCCCCCTTCGAGCGCTTCTTAAAGCGTCGTGAATGACTGAGAGCTCAAGTATCGACTTTGTTGTACGCTTTTTATTACGTTAGTGTAGTAGTCTCTCCGGATACAAAACGCGCGTACGCAAAAATAGGAAAAAAAAACAAAAAAAAAACAAAAAAAAAAACCTTGGGTTCATTAAACTAGCTTTATTCTTGCATTGTTAATATTTTCTTTAATAACTGGTTTTGTGGAAACTTCACGGGCTACAGACAACCAAGCGGGATATGGTGTCACACAGCCGTGGTGACAATGCTGTCGGCACGGCCCATGCACGGCCTGCGGCGTGAGATTAATAGTGCTCCCTAGCTCCTGGATCGACTTCAGAATGAAGATGCTTGTTTACACATTCCCGACGTGGAGGCACGAGATACGGACCCTTCTATCGCTCGTATTTCACAAATTTAGACTTACGCGTCGCGGACCCAACCTCGTACTGCTGCTGTTCTAGAACAATCATTCAGATGACAGCCATTTTGATGGGATCTAGTACGCCACCTAGAGGCCGCGAAGGCTGCGAATACCTCCACCTTCTTCGATACAAACGCGTGCCCTGCCAGATCACTACGAGCCAGAACATCAAATGTCGAGCCAGTCCCTTCTCATCCAGCTGATCGCAAACGGCCGGTCCGTGAACCAAGTTGACACCGGCCAAACAAATAAAACAAACAAAATAACAAAAAAAAAAAAAAATCGGGGGAGGGGGGCGGTTCAGTCTCCAGCCAGAAACGAAGGCACGCCGAGCGAGTGAAGAAGAGGAGCACGTGACGGGTCCTCCACCCTCTCCCCATTTTTTTCGCGAAGGTCGTGGGACCGAGAGCTTCCCATTGAGTTCCTGTTCCTGGGCACGATGGAATGCGGACTCCCCTTCCCTCCTCACTTTCTTCTTTTTTTTTCGGGGGTCCCCCACCGCCGCCGCCCCCCTCGCGCCGGCCGTCCCGTGAAGCCCCCCGTCGGAAAAAAAGGAGCCGCCGCCGTCGCCCCCGTCCAAACCAGCCTCCTCCTCTACCTCAGCATCTCGTTTTCGAAGGCTCGAGGCCATTTATTAACTGGTGCCGGTGCGATAAGTGCGTCTCTCTAATCAATCAATCTTCGCGTCTATCGATTGATCTACTCCGAGAGTACAACGGAGGCCTCCGTAAAATAAAATCTTTTCCCCATCAGCAGTGCGAAATGGATCTGACACATTGGTCGCCGTTGGTCGACAGAGACGACAGCTGCGCACGGTTTACAAAGCCAACAATCCCTAGACCACGACGCAGTATAGCGCTTGATTTTCGAGGTCACTTACCGAAGGCCTGCTCAAGGATGAGAACTGAACACGAGTGACGTACCAGCGTTCCGCCTTCGAGAGGAGACGTAATAAATCGCGTACTACAGCCATGCTGGCTACGGGGTGACGGTTCCTCTTCTCAAGGTAAACGTCCATTTAGTTAGCAACGGTTAGCTCGGAACAAGCATCGACGAATCTGGTAGCTCCGAAAACTTCCCAAGTGAGGATGATTCGGGACTCAGTTGTCGCGATAAGCCTCGCCATTCCGGCGGCACTCGGCTTCTTGTTGACTATTTATTGTGCACACACCGTGCGAAGCCAGACAGGCCATCGAACCTTCGCTTTGCGCGCCCAACAACCGTCGGTCTCCATCAGCCTTTGTGTTGTCTTCCCCGACTCGACAACGTTCGATCAAGACGCATGCAGCTGCCTCCCCGCGCTCACCATATTGACGTACCCCGTTCAGAAACGCTTCTACTGTTTACCAACATGCTAGGTAAAAAGAAAACACAACAAAAAATCTTCACGAAGCACGTGGCGTTGATAAGGCCTTTGTCACTTCCAAACAGCGTCTGACAGGTATACGATCAAACAACTAACTGTTTTCTCTTTTTTTTATTGATTCTCTCGAGTGCTGCGCAATGATCAATACAGTAATCTTCACCCTATTCGCGACTCCACCAAACTTCAGGCAAAATGGCGGACGAAAGGAGGCCATTTTCGTCATTAAGCACGCGGACCACCATAAATTTCCTGCACTGCAGCGTAAAATCTGTGTTGCATATGAAGGCAAAGCGATTTTTCGACGGCAGAAACCTCCTTATAGTCAGTGCGTATAGAATGACGCGGAGGAATCAAAAATAATTACTGGAAACGATGTTTGTTTCTATGCTGCCTACGAGAACCAAGCAGCCATAGCAGACGACACAGTGGAAACGACTTCCTCTCCTGAGCTTCTCGGCGTTGCCGCAACGCGGCGTCGGCTTCGCTGGAGTCGCCCATTTCCTTCGCACAGATCCTTGCGCTATCTTTGCGAAAATGTCCCAAGATTTTGTACGTACATCCCACGTAATTACCCTTCCATGCTACAGACACAATGTGCAAAATACGAGCACACTTTCTCAGCCACACGGTGTGTAGCCCCAAAGTCTTCGCAGATTTTCTGTTCTCTAATAAAGCTGGACTAAAAGTTCCGCTGGATTTGTTCTGCTTCACCAGAACAAGTAACTAGTCACTGAAAGGACGAGAAAGGTATGGTCCCTTTCCGATGGCCGGTCTAGAGCACGCGCGCGCTGCCTTCCGTCATGCTTTGGCTGCGCGTGCACGCTCGAGGCTCACGAGACGCCGTAGCATTATCGAAGGCAGGAAGCAGCGCTGGAGGAGGGAACACTGTAGAAGGAGAAAAAAAACACGCAGGTGGAATCTAGCTTGCCAGCGTAATTCCTTAGGAACGAGGAAATTCCATCAGCGTGGGAAAGCTTCGACGGCCAGTACGCACAGACCAAGCGGACGAAGAAATTAACGAAGAAAAATAATTCGAAAAAAGGAAAGCGCGCAAGAAAAGGCCTTCGTGTACGCGTACTCGCGGAATGAATGGACGAAGACGTGGAGGTTGGCAAGGGACACCGTCTACGATTCATCGCTGCTTCCTGCTCGCTCGCGAAAGGGTGACGTGTGCTTGCGTCACTTGCAAAGAATTCCTGCCCTCAGACCCGTCCGCGGAACTCCTCGAAACTAGGAATGTAGCGAATTTTTGTCGAACCTACGAGGTTCGACTGGTTCAGTCGGTGAACGTTCCCTCCATTTAGCAAGATTCGAAAAAGTCGGACCCACGAACAGCGTTTTCCCCGGACTCCAACACAATAAATTTCGAATTCGGGAACCAAAAATAATTTCCAAAGTAGTTCAAGATCAATTACGCGACACGAGACAACATACCACTTCAATATCACACTCCCTCCTCCGCCAGGGGGCGTCAACTTGTTTCGAATTTCCGCGCATGCGCGTAATACTCGAACTTCTGTCGGACTTCGCGTCAAAAGTTCGAAAACGTCGAACCTGATCGAACTTGAATCTTGGCAGGTTAGGGCGCGGAGCCAACCAGTTTACGGCATTAACCGATAAGAACTCCAGAGAATGAATCACAAAGCAAGCTGTCAGTCGCTACAGGCCAACACGCTGTTGACAAACAAGTCCGTGTCTGCACTGTGCGTGCGCAGGAACCAGATTCGCGTGTTGGTGTTGTACACATCTTTTCCACAAGGGCGCAGTCATCTTGTATGTCGTCACTTCTGGTACGTGATAAAACATCGCGCCTCTCCACGCTGCTGGAATGTGTTCGCAAAAAAATGCGTGATTGTCAAATATTCTTGGTTTACCTCACCTACATTTTCTCGCATATTCCTGGTTGAAATGCCTCGTTATATTTTCGTACCGCACACCAGAAACGGAACCCACGTGACTGACAATGAAAGGAAACGAAAAACGTCAATAGAGACGTCCAGCAACAAGGAAACCATTGCACAGGAGCTGCCACCGAAACTGACCGAGAGCTCGAAAAGTACACGGACGCTTCATGCACGCAGGACTCAGGACTTGCCGAAGCACCTACGAAGGCGGAACGAGTACGCACCTCTAAAGACTAGTAATCTAAACAAGCACAAAATAATACCATAGCCGTGTCTTGAAATACAGTCCAGGAGCGCCACCGAACGTGGTGAATGGCTTCTTGTTTTGGCACCGTATTGTTTGGAAAAGCACAAGAAATCAACTTCCCGTCTCGGCTGAGTGAGGCGAAGCCATCTCTTCGCTCCGCAGGGTTTCTTCCTCGATCCGTCCAAAGAAGCAAACAAAACTTCCCGCAACGTCGCTTTCGCCAAGGCCCGCGAAGCCCGGTCTCACGGGAAATGAGAAAAGAGGAGTCCTCGGGTTTCGCTGGCGCGTGACGATTTCAAGATGAACAACGGTCGTCCTCTCGCCTCCCCCCTGCGCCAGGTCCTCGTCAAAAGTGCCCGCGAAGCAGCAGCCAGCCAGTCAGCCAGGCGTACGTGCTCGAAACCGAACGCGCGGAGAAGAACTCACCTAGACACCGAGAGCACCTGCACGGAGCCCTTCTCGTTCCGAGATTTCGACTGTTTACACGAACCGT
This sequence comes from Ixodes scapularis, assembly GCF_016920785.2. Taxonomy (NCBI): domain Eukaryota; kingdom Metazoa; phylum Arthropoda; class Arachnida; order Ixodida; family Ixodidae; genus Ixodes; species Ixodes scapularis. Next base: position 47,033,183 of record NW_024609880.1, on the reverse strand, counting down.
CGTCTCTCGGTGATGTAAGCGTAAGCCTCCGGACGTGATCAAGTGGCTCGCGCAGTGTGCGGGGTTCAGAAACGGCCCCGGCGTTTAAAAGCACCGGCAAATTTACGGCGATATCCGTGCGAGTTTCTCCGAGCGGACGAGCCAGAACTAGTAAGAGTGATCACATGGAGCGTCATCAACCATCGTCGAGTTAGGGATGTATTCACATGTTCATGCCAATAAGGTACTCGACAGCCATCAGATGGATCTCTTAGGTTTCATTGCCTAACACGGAGTCGTTAAAGTTGTCTACTGTTTCATACTAGATACACCAAACAAAAAGAAAGAAAAAAAAAGGGGAAAAAAAAAGGGGGGGGGGGGGGGGGGCAACGCACTTTTTTGTGTCTCTTGACTCTATGGCAGGAAGCGATACTAGCGCCTTTACTTATTTCAGATCTTTGCCCACATTCAATATATATACATATACATTGCAACCGAGCGTTTCAATCTCTATTTGAAAAACGGTATCTTCTACTTTCGATCATCTCATAAGCACGGAGGGGCCAGGGATTTCACCCCTTCAAGTGGGCATGTTCGTTCATGCAGGTAGGGACCCCGACAAATTCCTCGCATTGTGGCAACGACAAATCCCCACCTCCCCCCACAAACTCGTTCCATTGACACAGGGACCAACGCGACCAGGTTTCCCCCAAAAGTCTCTTCTCTTCGTACCGTCAAAAGGCTTCCAAAGAGCTCATGACGGAGAATGCGCGAGGAGGAAACAAAATAAAAAAGAAGGTAGAGCGAGGGGGAGAGGAGGCAGACGAGGTTCCCAAACGTCCTTCACAAACCTTCGAAGACACCGAAGACTTCTGCGCACCTTTCTTGCTTTTATTTTATTTTTTTGTACCCTTATAAGCGTCCCCCTTTCAACCGTCGTGCCCGCCAGCCGGGAATTCGAAGCCTCCCTTTCTCTTTCTCAGCTCTCACGGCCGCTCTGGGCAAAATCTCGCTTGGAATGCGTTCCGAGAATCGGCACCACCACCACCACCAACAGGCGGCGGCGGGAGCCGACCGGCTCCCAACCAGCTCCGTTTCGCGCCAGGGCGAACCGAAACGGAGGCTACGACACGGTCGAACCAATCGCAGTGCCGCGTCCCTACGTTCTCGAGCCAGACTAACCAATCACTCGCCGAGTGGGCGTCGCGTCACAGCCATCTCCAGCTGGCTGAACCAATGGAAAGGCCGAGCAATGCCAACCACCCAGCTGGACTAGTTCTTGGCTTCGCTTCAGCAGCGGCTCGCTCTTTCTCAGGCTGGAGTTGGGGAAGCCCCATCAAAATAAACAGTGCCGCCGCCCACGGCGGAGCAGCCGAGAGCCAAGCAAAGACAACACACCGGCGAAAGATAACAGACAACCGCGCGGATAGTCACGAAAAGTATCGCAGAAAAAAGGAAGACCCCCCTGAATCGAAGACGGACCGAAGCTCTACGCAGCCCTCCTTGGATGCAGTGGACGAACCAGACCGTCTCGCGAGTCGAGCTTCGGCGGTGGTCGCGTCGTCGGGGGACCGATTGCACTGCTTTCGGGCAACTTGGGGGAGGGGGCCGCTGACCCTCCTGGGAGGAATGCGAGCCCGCTGGTGAAGTGGTCGCCTGACACACACTTTACCGCTGATGCACGTTGACACACATCAGCCTCGTGTCATAAGAATCGGAGATAAGTATCGTTTGCGTCGTCAACTTCAGCAATGCAGACACGAGTGCTCCAATGTCCCCAAGCACGACGCATAATCCGCAGGAGATTTAGAGTCGTGTCTTGAAACTACCGTCCCTTTTTGCACGATTTATAATAAGCTAATTATCACCGCGCTACCACAATTAGTAGTGAAAGACGAGGCTTCCGAATCCGAGTCGTGACGACACAAGACGCACCAAACATCCACGGAACACGCGAAGCTCGAACGTTTCGAGTCAGAAGACGCATAATTTAGCGCTTTGAGTCAGTGCCACATGTTCTAAGCCTACTGCATTCCATAATCCTCGCCAACTTTGAGGATAGAAATGAACGAACCAGGGAGTCCGGATCGTTCACAAAAAAACAGCGTCGTTTTTGCGTCGAGCGACGCCGTAAGAGACATCGCTCAAAGTAGCGAGGGGGCCTTGCGAGAGATTACGTTATTTCCCCCTTGCAGAAAATCAATCTAATGTCTCCTAAACAGTGTTCACGTGTATAGCAAAAGCAGCACGGATACAATCTTGCAGATGGGGAAAAAAAAAAAAAAGAAATGAATAAAGAAATCTTGTAAGCGCTCGATTAAATGGCGGCGGCTCAACAGCACGTCTCGACGAATCGTGAGTCGACCGCATCACGAGCGCGTTCGTGCGGAAAAGGAAGAAAAAGCCCCGGCGCACGCGGTTCCTCCGTGTGTGCGAGGGGTTAGGTAAAACCGCTCCCGCGCATAATTAATAGTAGCTAAGCTGACGCGACCTTCTAGAAGGAAAGATTGAAAGAAAGAAGTAGACAGGAAAAACCAAATGGGCGCCTTTACATTTTCCTCCTCACCCTAACCGCTAGGTCGAGTGTCGTTAACCAAGCGCAACCACCAACCTTGACCGAAAATGACCTTGAAATCACAGTCGGCGCACTTGGATGACCTTTCTTCGACAACGTGTGCCGAGCAATCGGTGTGGACGGACGTGCGTCAACGACAACCGTCGTCACAGGCACGCAAGAACGCTTGCTCCGGCCGGTGGCAAATAATAGTACACATAACCGTTTTACATATAACACGGGGACCGCACACGCTGTCCAGATGGACGGCAAGGGGGAATACCTGTTGCAGATCGCTAATTAATAAAATAAAAAAAATGTTTTTTTTTTTCGTTAGAAGTTTGCGTTGAGAGAGCAAAACAAAACGCTACCATGACACCTAGTGCGAGTCACCACAGTCGGATACCTGAGAAGAAGGCAAGCTAGTGCCAGCCACGATTTTTGGTGCACACCGCACTGGAGAAAGCGTGCCGGCAGACAGCTCAGGAAGTTTAAGACCATGTTACTTTAAATTTAAATGTAATAAAAGCTCCAGTGGTAGTAGGTATTGAATTTTTATCCAAAAGTGAGTATCAAACCAAAGCGCGGAACATTCTTTCACACTGCATTTTAGGTGAGTCTGTGCCAGACGAAGAGGTCGGGGGAAGCAAGCTCCTCTCACATGTTTCAGAACGAACGCTGAAGGAGAGGTCGCCTCCTCTCCGGCGCATGACCTGTCACTGATTATAGTACAAAGTTGCTAATAACAAATGAATGCAGCAAGTGCGAAAAAATAAAGCACTCAAACAACTCCCCGCCACAGGTTCACCGCTTTCAAGACTACGGCCAAAATCCCCAGAAGGAAACAGTTCTACGCACGGTCCCCGTGTTACTAATTGACAGAGGCGGCAGACGACGCGTCCATCTTCGTTCCGCGAGTCTCGCATTTGATGGAAATAAATTGGGTCCGTTCATTGCTCCTTGTCAAGCCAAAACAGCTCCCGAAAAAAAAAAAAAAAAGAAAAAAAAATATTTGTAGCTGAGCGCTTTTTTGTTGCGGGCGATGTTGTCGAGTTGTTGGTATGGCTCGTGCGTTTGTATTTCCTAAAACCGCACGGCTAGCGTTGGTCGCTTTGGTTGACGATTTCGGTTTTCTGTTAGCGGTATTGATAGTGTGTTGTTATTGCAGCGGTTGGTTATGTATGGTTGAAAGAAGGTGCCGGGCGGGAGAAGAGAACCCGGGAAAAGGCGGAGGAGAGAAGGGTATACGCTGTTCAGTCGGAAGTTGACAGCGCGGTGGAAACTACGTGCTCGTTGGAACAGTCGTACGTCTAGCACTTGCCACGTGATCACGCTACCCCTCCCCTCCCTCCGCGCAGACAGCGGGGTCAGGTGATGAACGGGAGACGCTTCATTGGTCCCGTGAGCGCACACCAGTGGCACCGAGTGAAATATAAAGTAAAACCCGAAAAAGTGGGGGAAAAGATTTAAAAAAAATAAAAGGAAAGGGGGGGGGGGGGGGGGGGGCGGGACAGACCCAAGTAGTTAAAGGGGCGAAGAGAGAAGAGGGGAACCGGGAAAGACATGCGCCACCCCACATTCCATCGATCCTGTAGGGAGGGCTTCGTCCCCCAGCCTAGCGACACGGCTGCACTTTCAGCTGGTGTAGAAAGGAAGAACCGAAAGAGACGCACTCAAAAACCCGTCCAAGGGCAGCGCGCATTGTAGGTTCCAATTTCACGCCCTCGGAACAGGCGAAAAAAAAAAAAATGAAAAAAGAAAGTAACTGCTTCAGAGCGAGCGGAATAGAAGACGAAAACCATCACTTCGACAAAGGCAGAGTCAAGAACGAGAGAGGCAAACATCCCGTGGGAACGAATCAAAAGTTCAGATCGACCCACGAGAATCAGGTGGACGATGCTGCCGGCGGTGTGGCGCGTCACACGCAGTTTACGTTACGGTGGCGCGCATGTTTAAGAGGTCTAGAACAACACCGTCGGACGCCATTTCCTGCTGCGAGCTTGCTCGCGCTTCACGCAACCGACACGAGGGGGAAACCGGAAGAACCACGACCTGACACGAACAGAGTCCAGGTCGTGGGAAGCAACTTTGAAGCTTCGTGGACTTCGCTCCTTCCTCTGGCTGTCCGCAAAGTCATCCTTCGCACATTCAGTCGCGTACTGTCTCCGATAGCGCTCCGATGCCGCCGTTTGCAGACACACCGGCAGACAAATCCTGTCTCTCCTTCTGTATGTGTGCTTTACGGGCTTCCTTTTCAAACACGAGTTCCTTTCGGGCCAAACCGAAGCAACACGACAGCACACAAGGCTACCGTCGTCAACTGATCGCGAAGGTTCCGTATGAGGAGTTCACAGAAGCCTATCGAACGCGGCTTTAGAAACGTACAATGGAGAAACTAACCAATTTGAACTTGTCTGGAGTGAAACGACGTCCTCTCTCCTCAAATCCGACCAACACAAACAAGTTGTTGGGCTGTAATTGGTCCACGATTCCCACGAAACTTGCAAGCGCAAGCACGAAGAAGCTTCTCCGTGACCACCTCTTCGTGTTCGTCTCCGTTCGTGCCATACAGGTTTCCGTAATATCTACAAACTCGAACTGCCGTCGTCACCAGGGTGGCCAGACGCCAGTCACGTCTTCCCGCCAACTCGGGAGGTGAGCGGCGCTGAGTCAGCCGGCGAGATTCCGTGGCGTGCCGGCTGGCAGTCGGTCAGCGCATTGCATTAGCAAAGAAGGCCGTGCCCCAAAACGTATGCAGCGCCGCGCTGTGCGTGGCGGCAGCCAGAGGACGCCGCTTCCGCCGCAGCGCGCCCTTGGCACACAGTCGCGAAGCTGGCCACGTCCAACGAGCCAACAGGGGCAGGTGCACCCGATCGCTTCTATTAGCATAGTCGGCCCTCGCACTCAACAGACATCTATATAAAAAAAGAACTATCCAATGTCGAATGTTACAACGGCAGATGTCAGCTTGGGAAGTGGAAGACCGATGCGAGTCGAGTTTTTATAAACACCGAATCCAAAATATGGGATAAAAAAAAAAGTAGGAAGGACCAATCATCTAACGGAGACGCACGTGCAGCAGCAAATGGAAATATAGACACAGGACGCGATTGAAATGCAATTTCAAAGCTACTGAGCTGGTTCACGACAACGCATGTGTATGAGAGTTATGGCAGTACAATACGGACAGTCGTCATCTTTCCGGTGTCAGACAAAACCCTGTGTCCAAACATCATATCGCAAAAAAAAAAAAATAATAAGGGCCGGTATCGAAGGAGCGGTGGACGGCAGTATATTATTCAGCGAAAACACCATTTTTAAAACCGAACTAAAAAAAAAAAAATCATGTAGGCGGTTAATTGTGTGCGTACGAGCAGCACATGCCGTTCTTCGGAACGGACAAGTTAACTGGTCTGCGTTTCCGGTCAAAAGTGCAATCAATTCCTGCTACAAAACTAACTAAAACAAAAAAAAAAAAAAAAAGAAGAAAAAGCTCCATGGGATTAAGAAGAAAAGAAGCACTCTTGCTCAACATAGCGTCAATCTTAAGCCCTTTCCGAAATAGATAAAGTAGGGAAAGAACCCGAACATTAACCGGCGGACGGCACCCACCTCCTTTACTTTCCCCTAGTAGGTCATGAAAGTTTCGGGGAAGGCGTGCGCCCACAAACCACCACGGCAACGACGAGGATGTCCAGAGGAGCAAACACCCAAACAGCGACATCACGACCGCGACCATCAAAGCGCGCGCACTCGAGACACAATGGAAGACCACGTGACAAAGAGAAAAGACAGTGCCACTGCTCCGAACCGCCCCGGACTCTCAGAACCCGAGGTATCTCACTCGAAGCCCTCAGATACAAACACAGCACACGGAGAAAAATAAAATGTATCCAATAAAACAGACGCCCGCGAAAAGAAAAGCAGTGCCTTGCATACATTCCCAGGCAAGTCTTCGTTCTCCCTCTCCACAAGAGGGCGAGAGAAATCGAAGAAGTGACGCAAAACGTAAATATCAAAAGCAAGAGAGTATCCGAAACAACAAAAAACCAAAAGAGGTCCTTTCAAGGCACGAACCTGCCCCGTCCGCTACATAGACACACAGACAACGTTCCGATCGGCCTGCAAATCGGCTGACAACAAAAAGAAAGGCGACTCTCCCCAAAAAGCAACAAACATACATAAAAAAAAACATCCTCCTTTCCCTGGCTACATCCGCGTTCTCGAGCCCAGCTTGGTGAAACTCCAGCTGGACGCAACACAGCAGCAGGCAGCGTTCCACGGCCGGTGCAAACCAACATACAAGCCTGAACCCAAGAGCCAGCCGGCGAAGCGCGGCGGCGGGAGAAAAAGACTAATCACAGAGTCGGCCGGGCAATCCACGCCGGCGGCAGCGTGGCATCATGGCAAGGCATCGAACGCTCGCCGACGCCGTAATGGTCCAACGATCGCCCCGGGACCGATCGCGCGGAGACCCGACAAATTGGGCGGTCGGCAGAAGCGGGCCAAAAGAGCGCCAGCACTTTTGGTTGGCCCGCTCGACGACCAGCTCGCTGCGAGCTTGCTTCTTTTACGGCCTCCCGTGGGCGCTATATACCGCAATACTCCCGTTTTTCCCGTAAGTCAGAGCGCAGCTCACGTTGCGAGTCGATGTGGACCAGCCAATCGAGCGCTGTGGAAAACGCAACGTCACGTCGTACGTCGTTTTCCCGCGTATCTGTTGCTACGCGTGACCTTGCGTCTTAGTCCGTCTCGTCGAGTCCTGTGACCTGCGACCAAACCGGCGAGACGGTTCAGACGATGTTGTGCTGCTCATAGCGTTTTCGCAGATTCGTTTGGCTACATTCACTGAAAAATGAAATGCAATGCGAGGCAACTCGCGAGCATTGCATTATGCCTCCTAAAATATAACTGGAGCATCGGTCAATAACAGCGCCGAAGAACGATTCAAGAAGCACGAACATAATAATAATAAGGGTGCGATGATTAAACTGGCACCGACTATACTAGGCCGTGACTGATGTCAGCTAGCATTCCTCGCGGAAGCAGAAAAGATGGAACGACAATTACTTAGAAAAATGATTTGAACCCAAACCGCACGGTCGAGTGTTACCTACGAATACACTAGAAAACCAGGATTGGAATGTCGTGCGAATAGCTTTAATAAATTCAGGACAAAAAGTAGCGAACCAAATACAAAACCCAAGCAATAAAACACGCCCACGTTTCGCGGCGTTTCCTATATACCGGTATCGATTACGATAACGACCCCAATTTATTGACGACTACGTACCGTGTACACTACAAAACGAAGTCAATTTTGATTTCACGGAAAGTCCAGCGACAACGAACCACGCACTTTCCCTTCTGCGTGCGGAAAACTTTTCCAAGTTGCCGTTTCGCGCTCTCATCGAGCCGTGATCTTCCGTGTATCCTCAAGTATCTGCGGCGGCAAGTCAAAGAGCGGGGAAAAGGCGGGCCCCGCCTCCGCAAAGAGACGCGCGTCACGAGCCGGCAACGCACCAAACGGGAGCAGCAGTGAGCATCATCAAGCCGCCGTGGAATTTCTCGCGCGGACCGCTTTAGCCGGGTGGCCAGCTCTCTCCATCCCGCGCTCACCTGGGCGGGGTTTCTTCGCACGGACTTTTTCACGGCGGCGTCGATTCGCCTCCGGAGAGAGATCCCGTTGCCGCTGCGAGCGAGGGCCGAGGAACGAGTTTCTACTCCGTCGCACCGACAGTGCGCTGGAAGCTACGTTCTCGATGGACCAAGTCGTGCATCTGTCTTTCGCCACCTGATCACGCTCCTTCCGCCCATGCTCCCGCGCAGAAAGTGCGGTCAGGTGACGAGAGGGAGTCGGCGGCTTGTTCGTCCGGCAAGCGCGTAGCTCCGACCGTACTATCAGCTTTGGGCTGAACGGAGATTTGCGTCGGCTCGCCTGCTCTCCTTTTAAAGACCGCTTTTAACGGCGGCACCCCGCGGGCCACACTGATTGGATGATTGGCGGCGGCGGCAGACCGTTTTAGATTCGGCTCTTTAGCGATGCACCGCTTGCAACCCCCCCCCCCCTCCCCCTAGACACACACACACACAGAAAAGTACTTTAAAAAAATCTTGTCGAAAAGGTAGCAGAAAGGGAGGCGGGCTAAATATCCACGTGCAAACAAACTAACGGAAAATGAGCTCGTTTGGAGATCAGGGAAAATAATGATCAGTCGTTAAATAAGCTCGAGAGGTGGACACAGTCCTTAGCTCACGTCATATTAAATGCGTGTCTATCAAAATAGCAACAAAAAAAAAAAAAAAAAAAAAAAAGAAGTACGCAGGCTTTATGTATGGCCACCAGAACCGGCGGCATTTAAAGATGCCACAGGGAAGGACAGTAATGAGCAATTTCACTGTGTTCCCCGATTAGACTAGGATGCTCGGCCGCCCAGTAAGAACGTTAGTGCGACTACACTTGCACTTTATAGCATGCAATTGGGACCTCGAAATGGGGAAGGAATAACGACCAAACCGATCCCCTGCCTCCATGAAACGCATTCAAACGAACTTCTGAAACCGCTGCAATCTCAGAATTGCAAATAAACGCCAGACCATGCACGTCGCATTTTTCATTTTCTCTTCCTCCATTAGATTAAAAAAAAAAATCAGGAGGTCAATTGCAGTCCTGTCACGCAAAGTCAAACACCGGAACGCAAATCTTGCCATCGCATTAATAATATATATATATATAAAAAAAAACAGTAACAAAAAATAACGGGGGAAAAAAAGTATCTTAACAGCAAGCCACGTTCGATTCGAATGCTCCTTCAAAACCACAAGCCGCAACTATGCGTGGTCGCGGGAGGTTCGCATGCAGAGCCGGTACGGCACCAATCGATTCCGGGAAAAACCCCGCGAGCGCGTGACGAAGCAAGAGGCAGCAGGCGCGTTCTGACATGCTCTCCTCTATCTCCAGACTGGCTGTTTCTCTTTTAAACAGAGCGGGTTCCGTCCCCTCCTCGCTCACGGTAAAACTGGCGCTCCTAGACAGAAGGCGCGCTAACTAAATACACGACTAAAAATGAGTAACAACCATACGGCTACGCCGTCGATTACAGCGAACCACTAACGCAGGAATGGAGGCGCCAGGATCTCGCAAATCATTCTTACGTATAGTATGGTATTTATGCCGCACTATGCAATGCACGACTGCTAGGGGAAATATTTAAACTATTTAATGCAGGCTCTAGAGAAACAAAAAAATGTTTTCTTTTATTAGTGCTGGAACTAACGACTACATCAAACCAGAGCGTCAGATTCTAAAGTGCTAGTAGTACATAAAGATATGAAAACCTGCTCATCATCATTGCATTGGTGAATATACGATGTCCAAATCATTGCAAATCCTATTGCAACAATAAAAAAATTAAAAAAAAACGGGGAAAACGAAAATGATATTAACAGGAATCATATCGGAGACGATAATACACTACGAGGAGACAATTAAACCGAACTGCCAAGCCGAGCGAAGCAAGGCTCGCAAGCAAGCCCTTCAACTTCTTTCTCGCAATGCCAGGAGCCCCAGATAAAGAGACGCAATGCGCCTGCGCGGTGCGCCCCACCGTTCCTCACTTCATCCCCAGGCTCCCACCCCATCCTCTCGGGGATCCCGCACGAAATGATGGGGAAGAAAGAGCGGGAGAGGAAAGGGGGAGAGCGAGAGAATCGATAACGTCCAACATCCCCCGTCTCTGGCCGACGCGTTCATCCTCCGCCTTCTTCCCAGTCCCACGAATTGGGGTCGCAATAAACGGAGTGACGCACTACGGGACTGGAACAGGGAACAGTTTCTTCTCCAAACTCGGGAGAGAGGGTGGAAAAAAAGGTCGGTGGCTGATACCCGCGAATTCCAGGAAGTTTTGCGCGGGTGCTTTCTCTCTGTCTCTCGTCTAGAGCTTTTCACCCATCATACCCTTCTCATCCTTTTTGTCGACGGAATTTAAAGAGGGGAGTCGAAACCTGCATTTTCGTTTCCGCTTCACCGAAGAAAATGGAACGAGCTAAAAACAACTGCGTGGACAAATTTCCAACGGAAATACGAAAGGAAGAACGGCGGTAACACCGGGGCCTCAATTTGTCTACTTTTCGGGCAGAATGCGTCGTCTTCGTGGCACTTTGCGACAAGAAGGAAAGGCAATAATGTCAGGTACTCGTTGGCCACTGTCTTGAACGTATTAAATAATAAAAAAAAATTGAAGCCGTAAATGATATTTGCGATCGGGAAAATACCGCCGCGCAAGGAAACATTCCGTTATAACCCGGACATCAGCACTCCGAAAATGCGAGAAAAAGAACACAGAAAAGAAACAATAATGAAATACAAACACCAAAATCCTGCAGCAGCGAGGGTGTGCGTTATGTTTCATGTTTGAATTTCCTTAGTTTCGAATTTCAGCAATACAGAAAGCCTGCCAGCTTGTCCGCGCCTACAGTCTCTCGATTGATCGACTGATAATACGCTGAGAGTTTAGAGGACGACAGTTTATTATGCCCCTGAACTGCATGCACCGTTGTCTTTCCCAACTTCACTACGTGTGCCTCAAGACACCTTACTGAGTTCGACACAAAGATATACATCGGTAAACTTCAGAAGAAACTCTCAAAAACAAACCCCATCGCGACAGCACCCACCGTCGACACACATCACGCACCGTATGTCCAGGCACGACACACGGGAACAGATAGACGACCAAAGTTCCAAGAAACAGCCCCCCCCCCCCCCCCTCCCTCCTTCTTTTTCCCTCTCTTCAGCCGCGGACACAAGCCGGAGTTCCACAACAGGCGGCTCGCAGCTCCCTTTCCTTCGGAGCCCGAACACCACGCGGCGAATTCCTGGAAAAGAAGGGACGCCCTGCCCTGGGCAGACAAGGCGTGAGCCACGCGAGGCAGCTTCGCGCTCTCTTCGAGCGTAATCCATACTCCACCCGGGCGTTAGGCGCTCCCTTTCTGCCATTACTGCTTTATTTGTTTATTTATTTTTCAAAATCGCGCTTTGCAAAGCCCACATGACCCCTTCGGATCTGTCGTACTTTGCAAGAGTCGAGATGTTTGAGCGAACCAATATAGTCAGTGGCAATACGAACTAGTCACCACAAGCGGTACGTCTTGGCCAAGCGTTTCAAAAGTGCCACCGTTTATGGTACAACAACCGGTTCGATCCTTCATTTAAAATTAAAAATAAAAGGAAAATACGGCACAGGTGGAAGTAGCTTAAAACGAACCGCGCACGCAGCCTTCACATCATCGGCAGTGCATTACAGATAGCGAAGGTAAAAATAAGAGCTTAGACTTCCACAGACTCAAGCGAACCGAATTGAGCACGCACGCAGCGTGGGGACTATATGCAGCAAATAAAAGCTTGGCAAGCAGTTTACTTCTTAGGTGTTTAACACCGTAGATAGATTTTCACTACTAGCTTGGCGGGAGAGGAGTCCATCAAGTTTCTAACGCAAAAATCAAAACTGTCAATGGTTGGCACGTGTACACAAACGAATAATTAAATTCCAATCGTTGATAGTAGGCTAAAAATATATATATATATACGACCATTTAATGACATTATTTATAGCGGTATATGGTCTAACGCGATTCGAGTGGTTCGACCTGCTGTGCTGAGCCGTGAGGCAAAATCGAACAATTAAAATGTTCCGAGATGAAACAAAGCGTGACCCATATATCGAGTCGGTCTTCGGACCTTGAGGGTAAATAAATAAATAAATAAATAAATAAATAAATAACTCCGAAAGAGACCGCGCTAAATATAACAATTTTCGCCATAAAATCCGTATTCTATAATAGATCCTCGGCCTCTAGAGGGGGCACCCCCACTTCCTCCCGATCCCCCCAAATCCCCGGGACTCTGTACTAACGCCACTGCATACAACCGAAACGGAGTGCGGGCCCGCTCGCATCCGCACTTGCCGTCGCATCTCGACCAGCTGGGGTCCGGTCCAAAAGGGGCCAATTAAGCCGCCCTTCCCGGGGGATCCCCAAGAGGGGACGGACAGGCACGATGCTAATGAGACCAGACTATACTCGATTCACTCCTAAGCTGACAGTACGGCGGGAAGCTACGTGCTCGTTGGACCAGTCCCATAAGTCTATCTGTCGTCACGTGTTCACGCTTCCGCCCACATCCACGCGCAGAGAGAGCGGAGTCAGGCGACGAAAGGGAGGCGATTGATTGGTCCGGCGAAGGGTCAGCGGAGGGCTGAACTGAGTATGGGGGCGACCAGAGGAGAAGCCGTCCTCCCAGTGTCCAGCAAAGGGAAGAGCGGGACGATCGAGACAGGCCGCCGGGTTCACGCTGTGCAAGTGAGCCCCTTTCCTTCCCCTTCGTTCCCCTACTCGTAAGCGTCCAATACGGTTAGCAATTGACGGGTCCCGGCGGTCCACAGCGTGACAGCGCTGCGTCGGATCTTCTGACCGCTTACAGACGTCACGTAAGACACTTGGGCTTACTCCCAACTAATTCCGAAGAGCCAATCGTGGTCCCTTTTAATTCGGGAGATTTGCCGAGTGTCAAACAGCACATACGAAAACGTTTTTTTTTTCTTTTTTTTTTTTTAATGTTAAAGTGGGGTAAATGGGCGGCACCGCTTCTACCATATTTGGTTTGAGGGTACCTCATTGGAGACTAGTCCCTGTATCGAATCGCGATCAATGTACGTTTGTAACGGTCAAGCGTCATGATGTTTCTTTTTTTTAATCTTCGAACTTTATTAGGAAGGAATGCGGTTGACAAAAGCGGTTGACACGGACAAAAAACAAACACCTGCACGATAAAAGAAAAAAAAAAAGATAATTCGGGTAGGAACGCAGTCTAGTGACAATTTGTCCTCAATGACAGCTTAACAAACGTAGGGCGTGGTTCACACTGGGTTTCGCTGTTTTCTTAGCTAAATTCGGAATCTAGCTCTGGAACGAATAAGGCACTTGGCAGTTGCAAAACAGGCGTCGCCCTTTTTTAAGCTACAAGTGACCACAGCGGCAAGAACCACAAAAACATTAGAAAAAACACGACGCAGCAGCTGCGGCAGCAAATAACCTTTCCCGAACCGCATGTTTAAGAAGAAAAAAAAAAAAGGGGGGGGGGGGGGATTTAATTGTACGCTGCTTGCAATAAAACGCCACACACCGTATAGTTGGGCCCCGACACTCGCAGCCGCACGGAGCCAGCAAACAGCACGCGCGGGCAACGTTGCTGCACACGCGCACATATATGCGCGCACGAGCGCGAAATCGGGTCGAAGAAAAAAAGCAACGCGCCATAAAAATTAAATAAATTTAAGAAAAAAAAAAGTTCAACCAGGCGAAGGGTCACACCACATGTTCCTCACGTCGCATACCCCCGTTTCCAACCCGTCCCCTCCTCTCCTCCTCAAAAACCACGCGCTCAATCCACGCCGCAACGCCACACGCACGCATGAATACATGCAACGCGCGCCGACGAGCGAAAAATAAATCTCAACTCCATTGTTTTACACGCTCATACTTTTCCCAACCCACCGCGAGAACACCGCAAAAGAGCTCGAACGAATGACAAGGGAAGAGAAAGAGAGCGAGGTGCAAAGGGGGGACGCAGATTTCTCTCATCACCGGTCTGCTTTTGGTCGGTTTGTCCCCCTCCCCCGCCTCCGAAATCCCTCACTACCGCTCAAAAATCCGCCCCAATGTCTCCGCGGATTAGCCGCGAGCGCCCATCGCTCTCCATCTCTGCCCCAACCCGGAGCCTGCCGCACGCCACGAACGCACTTCCGATATGATGGATGCCCGTTCCCGAACGCCGGAACCCCGAGAACGCGAACCAGGGCGACGCGGAACGCTCGAACAGCGCGCGCGCAAGGCTCGGTTGGCCCCACGGAGTTCAACATCATCGATGAATTGCGTCGAAAAATGCAGCCTGCGTTACATTATGTACTACATTATCCGCGTTTTCTTTTTCTCCAAGTTTCGTTCGTTATTAGTACTTCTAAACTTCTCGGTAGCATTTTTTTTTTCGTCCTTCGTTTTTAGGATTTTCCATATATTTCGGCGCTTTTCATTCCTACCTGTCCCGCTTACCGCTAGGCGCATTGGAAAATTCCGGAAGCGGTGCACCCAAACAAATTACCCAAACCCGCGAGCGCGCGCGGGTTTCTGCATTTTTTGAAAGATAAAAGATAAACAACAAAAACAACAACAAAAATACGCCCACTTGAAAACAGACACGCGCTTCGGTGATCCATCCATCCATCCAGTAAGTAACGAGCTACGAACACTCCATAGATTGTGAGCCCGCCTCTCGTGTTTCAGCACGCGTCCATTAGGAAAGAAGAAAGAAGTTTTAAAAAAGAATTGGAAGAGGGGGGGGGGGGGGGGTGCGCAGGCGCACAGGAGCCGGCATGCCCCGCACTACGATATAATGGTGCGCGGTACATCATCCAACCGGTGCGCACATAATGGAAGCAGCGTATATCCCCGAATGAGCGGAACTGAAGGGCGAAGAGAGTAAATGTATACAAATGAAGGAAAAGTCACAAAAACATGGTAGCGTAATTAAACTGAAAAAAAAAAAAAAGCAATGATAATAAACTCGGTTAAGGAAGATCATACCGCAGCCTCTAACAACTAATGGGAGCAGCCGTAGAAAAATTAATATAAATAAAGATATATATATACTATACATAGAGAGAGCAGAACGGTTTTCATGCGGAAATGCATCTTTATGTTTTATTGTTTTTTTTTTTTAATTATAAGTAGGGGGCATGAAGAAAAAAATAAACACAAAACAACAAGTCCCGTGGCACTCTTTCCCAGCGGAGTTTTGCTATTGTTCGGAAGAAAAAAGGACAGTGGCCCCGGATAGTCTTACGTCGGCCGAAAAATACGACCCTCCCGAGACTTCCTAGGCCCCATCCCTCGCATCCCTCATATATATTCGGAAACTAACTCTCTCCGGGGTTCGTCGGCAATTTTTTATTCTTTCTTTTTTAATCTATAACCCCCCGCGGAATACGCGACTCTATTCCCACTCTCTCGGAACGCCACGGAATGGTGCGGAGAAAAAACGTACATAGCGAGGAAGTGTTCCAAAATGCATCTTTGGCGCAGGGGAACACAACGAGGGGCACGCCAAACAAAGGACAACATACATAGAACGCGCAGGCAAACAAGCACGAAGTATACCACGAGGCGTTGACAGTGTAGAATTCTTTAAACATCGTTCGAAAAAGGAAAAGAAAGAACAAAAAGAAAGCGAAACGCTTACATGGCAAGCGTTTGGTGTTCGCGTTATTCGCGATCCTGTTGTAATAACCCTCACGTACCACCGACTGCAATCAGAAGCCTCTATGAAACGAGAAAAATGCACGTGCCAGTAGCACTCGATCACGTGAACAGAAGCGCGGACTGCGACGAAGATGAGACCATTAATTATGTCCGCTTTTCGGGAAGACAGGAAAACATAGAATAATGCATTTCAATCACGTTCCGCTTCACCGAAGACGAAAAAAAAAAAAAAAAAAACAATGATTACCCCATTTCTACGGCGGCAATCGCGACCCGCGCTATGAAACAAAGTTGAACGAACGAAGCGACAAAAGCCGTCCACGCAAAAAAGCTAGAACAAACCAAATGGCAGCGTCCAATCAACACTATGCCACCCCATTTCGGTCCGCGCAGTCAAACGGGAACCGACCAAATAAAGCCCAATTCAGCGCGGCCACACCGAGAAAGGCCTTTAAATTAAACACACCAGCGAGACAAAGAAAAAAGACACACAGGAGCGCCGGCCACGCCATCCTTCCACTCCTTCCATCCATCCTACAATTGCGCAATTCCAATCCCAAACGCCTTCCCCTTCTTTTCTTCAACTCCGTCCACTTCGATTTCTTTTCTACCCCGTTTCTGGCAACGATGGAACGCTGCGAACAATACGATCCACCCCAGCCAATCACGCGTTACGAACGTATCACGTGATCACGTGTCCCGCGCCCCTCCCAAAAGTCACGTGGCACTGACACGGCATTGGATTGGCATCGATGGTTCAATGGCTTCCACCAAGGTCCATCCCAAAGGGAAGTGGAGTAGAGTTATTTCTAACTCCACGCGGCGCATGCAGCTTGTTCGCCCAGCGGCGGCAAAGATGGGCCGAAGAAGGAAAAACGAGAGGGGAAGAATAGAACGAAGGATGATGATGGATCTCGGCCCTTCTTTCAATCCTGAGCGGGAGGGCGGCATTCCCGGCATAACTGGACGTACGAAAAAACGGCGAAGATGGATCGGTCGGAAATGATTTGGGCCCGTCAGTGCTAGACAGATGTACGCCTCGCCTCCCCCGAGAAATATTTTCGAGGAATTGCCATTTATCTATCTATAGCTCCTCCTCCGGCGCCTCCAAAGGAGATGCGCCGGCACCGTCCGCCCCGATGCCGCATCCGTGCCACTTCTCGTCATCGTGTGCGAATGCTCCTCGTTCAATTCGTATTGCGAAGAAAATACATATTGGCGCAGCTTAAATACATATAACCTCCATGGCCTTCTATCTTTTTTTTTTTTTCGCAACTGCACCTCGGTGCAGTCGCGAAATCAAAATGAATGCGGCAAGCACTTGAGCACTTTTTTTGTTTTTACTCAGGGAAGATTTGTGGCACTCACGAGGACAAGCGGGAATAACTCGGTTTTCACGTGAATCGGGTGTGACTAGGCATCAATCTAAGAATAAAAAATAAAGAAAAAAAAGGAAGGCCGGTGCTTGGCGTGGTTTGGTAACGGGCTCCAACACTCCTCCAGCCAAGCAATTCTACTAGTACTACAACAGCTAAGAATTGTTCAATTCTTCAGTTCAAACAATTCTTAGTTGTTGTAGTATTCGTTGAATTGTAAGAAAAACCTCTAATTCAAATCGTTCATCGCAGAAAAAAAAATATATATGCTTAGTTTCACCGCACACGACAAACCGCAGTAGGCGCTCCGAGTCGGCCTATTCCAGTCAGTCCAGATGGCATTGGAATGTGGCTCCGATGGCTCGTAGAGTCCTGGGCCGTGTGTATCGCAAGGTGAAACGAAGTTATGTATTCTTGGCCCGGGAACTTTATCGTTGCGTTTCTTGTGGATCGCGGGAGCGGGGAAACGTGTTTGCTTACAGGCTGAAAACTGGACTTGAGGTCGCTTGGAATTGCGCCTGATCCCAAGCCCCAGGGTCCGAGAAAGCCAGTCCCCGACTCTAAACGGAAGATCGGGTGTACCCTCCACTCCACAAGGGTTAGCACAGTCGGCGATGGTAAAGTCAAACCCCAGAATCTTGTCTCTGGCTATAGGTGACCGATCACGTCGCCCCATGGATTCGTTCACAACCATGCGACCGAATCGAATAGAGATGAGACCAATCATGCGCGCCCAATCCCACTCTATATTGTTATCTTTTCATCTTTTGTCCAATCATGGGCGGCAGGCAAATTTCGATTCGATGCGCTAAGATAACATCCATGAAAACGTACGCATTTATCAGCAGTACCTCCCCCTTCCCGGCCTGTAACTATCTTCTATGAAGTCGGGTGCCATATAATACCCGAGTGCGAAGCCGCGAATTAGCCCAAGACATTGTCCGAAGCTACATTAAACAGTATCCCCTAAAAAATACAATCATCTTCCACTGTAGCGTCGGGTCGGGCTCGTAATCCCGTTATGCAAACACGGAACGGAAAACTCTTCGTATAAAACCGCCTCACTGATTTTATCAGTCTCCTTCGCCGAACGGTCAAAAAAAAAAAAAAAAAAAAAAAAAATTCCCCAAAGAGAAAAAAAAGGGGAAAAAAAGTTAAAGGTAAACACACACAGGCAAAAAAAGAAGCGACCAAAGAGACGAGCCACACGTCACAACCAATGACTCTGACGGGACGCGAGGGGAAAATAGAGAAGCCATACCGAACGGTCCCTCGCTGTTTACTCTTGCCGGCTTAGGAGGCTGGCAGCCCTATAAATTCCCGTTTACAAACAGTAGATGGATGTTGACAGAGAGGCCGCGGGGGCGCATCACTTTTCTTCTGCCGTAGGCTTCAACCTCGACTTTCCAGCTCGACGAGATCGCGTGGGGACGACAGCACATCCCTCCCAATACCACCCGCGCTCGAACCCGCAAGCCAGCATTTGCCAGGCTTCGACGCGTAGCTTCTTGCCGCGCAAACGTAGCGAGTTATTTGCCTTTTGCCGGCCACGCCGTCTTCGAGCCTCGTGCAATAAGACGGACCATTTCATTTCGTGATCCTGGGAAGAGTTTTAGGGAACGGTTTTTCTTCTTCTTTAATGTCACAGTAAAAAACTGCCGTGTTAGGCCCTTAGACACATTTGATATTCACACGAAAGATAGCCGACTACGTATTAGTTCGTGCCAACGTCCATAATTGCTGAATAGACGAAACGAACCCTGTTCACCAAGTCTCGGGTCTTAGGAAACGGTTCCATTTTATTTTCCAAATCCAGAGCGAATCGGCGTGGCGGGGTAAGTAAAAAAGAATTAAAAAAAAAAAAAGGAGGCCGGAGATTTCTGCTGCAAACTGAGTTTCGCTCGTGCCGGAAAAACAAGCACTCACCCGCAAACAGGCGCGCTCGCAAACACAGGAACGCGTCCGTGTGGACGAACAGCCGAACACACGACAAGAGAAACACAAACAAAGGAAAAAAAAAAGAAAAGAAACGGGGGTCGCACGACACGTCGGTCGAGTTGGCGAACATGGCCGCCGGTGCGTGTACGGGGATAGGCTCGGCGAGTCGGTCACGTTTCTGCGTGACCATAGGGCGCGGCCGCAAGTCGAACAGCGGAGTTAATTAGCTTCGCACGGCGAGGAGGCGCTTCTCGAGACCGCTCTGTCGTAGATTGGATCCGCATGTTCACCTTCTTTGGAAGATCGCGGACACGGTCCGCAGGGTTAAGACGAAGAGAAAACTCAAATCTCACGCCAAGGGCGTCCCGGGTATACATCCCACAGTACATCTTGACGAAGCCTTATGTTGCGCCGTCTCAGGAAGCCTCATGAATTGCCGGAGGCGTTTACGCAAACTTTTATTCTGCGGCTAGCAACTTCATACCCTGCACACACCAAACTGCGCTCTCATTCGCGCGCAGCGTAACTCAACAGGCATAGGCTCAGCGACAACGGGACTATTACGCCCCGAAGAAGCCGAAAAAAAGATGAAAATATAATATTGCTACGACGATGTTTCGCTACTTTCGGCAAGAACAAGCTCCAATCGGGGTTCGTCACGTGTTTTTTTTTTTTTTCATCACCCTGTCTGTTTTTGTACGTCTCGAAAAGCCTTTTACGTCCAACCCTCGCAACGGCAGACCTTCGAACCGCCACGAATCACATCACACACACAATCCCAGAAAAGGCAGGTTTTCACACCGCCCCCTAGAACTCCCGACGAAAATCATACCCCACAATCTCTTCAACACCCCGCCCTCATAATAGGCGATAAAGAAACACACAAGCGAAAAAAACTTTCGTCAAGGAGACACCAATTCAAGAACTGCCAGCCCAAGCGAGCACGAAAATGAAGGTATACTGTATTCCTATAGTCCCAAATAAGTACACCGTCTCTATTTCTTACAGAAGACGTTCCTTATAATAAAAGTCAGTCCCTATACTTGTTCCCCGTCAAAAAAGATTACGAGTCACATTTACCGATCCACCGGGCACGTACAAGGGGGCGGCGATTTACCACTCGGAGTACATCCCCCCCACAATGGCATGTCCGTCTTCTCTTCCTGTAGCCACGCATTGGATTGGCTCGGCCCCCGAGCGCGCGGATACGGTTTTCTCCATCGGCAAATGCGGCCGTCTCCAAAAGCCAGGCCCACTAATGGCCAGTCATTACGACCTGCGCGCACGGCCCCTAAGGCCTTCGGGCCCACCATCGCGCCGTGTTTCTTCCATCAATTCCCTCGTCCGATCCACGCTATATCCCCTCTCACGTGGCGCCCACACAAACACACGCCGCCGGTCGCGTCACCCGAGGTAGCCAAACAAAACAACGACCAAACGCAATCACACACCCAGACGGACCAACGTGCAGAACAATCGAACTTGTGTGTGCGTGTGTGTATGTATCACGTGCTATACCACCCGCCGAAGCGGGGAGGCCGTAATAAATGTATGAATGTATGGGGGAGTCCTTACGAACTGGGTACGCATTCGTAATGCACTCCCTTCCCCCTCCCCCTTTATTATTTTCCTTCAGGCTTCCCGCTATGCCGGTGTTTATACGGTGGTACAGCTAATACGCTGCGGCTAGCGAGAGGTGAGTAAAAATGAGTTATATGCTTGCAGGCGCGATCGCGGGAACCAAATGTTTGCTCCCCAGAAACGCCCCACCGTACCTTCCACACGGGAACATCGAGACAAAAAAAACACACAAATCGAACCAAAACATGCGCGAGATTAAAAATAAGCGAGAGGAAATAACTCACGCGAGTTCCAGCCGGGGTTGGGGGAAGGGTTATTGGGAAGAAGAGCAAACGCAAACATTTTCGAGTGGTCGGGAGGGAGAAGGGCGCGAGCCCGGTTGCGTAGGATGCAAATTTTTCGACGCGGAATACGGGAGATTAATATCGCCGCCAGCGTGCCTCGTTTGTCTCACTAACGTAAACGTTTTGCGTGGACTGCCGTGTACGTCTGTTTGCGCGCGAGCTTAGCAGTGCTCAACGCCGAAACGGGCTACCGAACCTAGTCTGTTCACTCCTAAGCTGACAGTGCGACGGAAGCTACACGTGCTCGTTGGGCCAGTCCATCTTGTCTATCTTTTCACAATGTGATCATGTTCCCAACCATACCCACTAGCAGAGAGCGGGGTCAGGTGATTAAAAGGGAGGCGGTCGATTGGTTCGGCGGAACGTGTAAGCTCCCACCCCACTGTCAGCTGCAGGATTGAACGGAGTGTAGTAAACGTCGGCGTTGAAAACGCTGGCGCGTGCGCGCGCTTCGCGTTATAGCATTCTGGTTCATGTCGCCAAACGGGAGGCCACCATCTGGATAGGTAAATAAACTATACGATCGTGCAGGGTCATTTACTCGGCGTTTTAATCGACTGCCGGGGGAGGGTAAAAAAAGCCGCGAGGCAGTGTGTTGGAAAGATGATGATGATGACGATTAAGGGTTTTATGGCGCAAAACGCTACTTAGGCCAAAGTGGAAAGAAGAGTTGACAGGTGCCGGCACGAGCGGGATGACAGGTGCGAGGCGGGACGACAATTCGGACGACAGGAAAGAGAGTTGGAAACTTAATGCTCCGTGGAAGCATGACTCATATTTAAGTTTCTAAAAAAACTGAAGAGCGAAAGTAGCCATTTTTCCCCTTCCCAAAAGCGACGAACATAATGTAAGCAAAGGAAACGCGATTTCTTGTTCTTAAAATTATGTAAATGCTCTCTATCGAAGCATTCCAGGCTTCAAAATCTAATCTGGCTTCTTGGTCACACTTTAGCAAGGGTGAACATTAAGACGGTCTACAGCTCTACACACACCAAAAGCACGATGGCGGAGCCCAGTGGCCGTACTTGCAGACGTAAACGGCCAAAACCGATGTGTTTTGGTGGCGCCCTCTCATGGC
Source organism: Ixodes scapularis (assembly GCF_016920785.2). Lineage (NCBI taxonomy): Eukaryota > Metazoa > Arthropoda > Arachnida > Ixodida > Ixodidae > Ixodes > Ixodes scapularis. Next base: position 47,011,019 of record NW_024609880.1, on the reverse strand, counting down.
TCCTCTCTCCCGTGACGTCAGGAGTTAGGATCCCCCGGCTACTTAACAGTTGAGAACGACAACTTCGATGGTGCGTGTATAAAGCAAGGTGGAAGCTTGCCGCGTTTTTAAACGGACACCGTCGAGGCTGACAGCCTGACATTGCCCTTATTTCCGTCGATGAAAGCGGAATCATAATCCCACTAAAGATATCACAGTGAACGTTCGGCCAATCGGACGGGACGATGGGGATGATGATGCAAACAAAAATTAAACTGTACGATGAAGCACGGAGGAACAGGACAGGGATCCCAAAGCGAGGCTTTCCAAAGGACACAAAGGGTGTAGGAAGCGAGGGGGAAACACGGTGGTGGGGAAGGAAAGAGAGAGAGAGAGACGCTGTTGTTGTCGCCCAGTGTCGAATCGACGCGGTCCCACCAAGGCCTCCGCCGGCAAAGCAAGTGGCAGCCGCCATTGGAAGAAGGACACAACAAAGGAAGCGGCATTCCGCGCTGCTGAGTCGACTGAGGTCCGCTTGCTCGCTTGGCGGCCCCGCAACGACCAACAACCAACGCCGCCACGGGACATGCGCACTCGCGAAATTTTTAGACGAGGAAGGCGGCGTGGGGCGAGACCCACGAGCCCGTGCGACCATTTCGCGCTGGTTCGACACGAGGGTTGCGAAAAAATAAATAAATGAAGTGCCAACGTGGGCCGATCATCTTCGCGGACATCCCACGCTTTGCACTCCCACGAAACGGCGGTGGTGACTCGCATGTTACGACTTAGCGGCGCAGAAGGAAGCCGTAACGGAGGCAGACGGCCAAGAAAGACACCCACCGCAGCGGCGCCAGACTCCAGGTTGGGAAGGTTAGCGCGGGCGTATACGAGGATCTGGATGTCGATAAACGGGAAACAGATACACACATACGCAAGAAGCACGCAAAAAATGCCTCGCCACACCTCCCCCCAGAAAAAATAAAACAAAAAAAGAATCTGGAAACCTGGAAAACTAACTGCTTCCCCGACCTCATGGACATAGAAGCGGCAGTGACAAACAAAGCTATATGTTACGGATTAAAAAATAAAATAAATAAATAAAACCGGACATTGACGACAATTAGCGAAAAATGTAAACCCTCTGTTGCTCGCGTCGAAATAAATCAGATAGGCACCTTTCTAATGCGTATCATTCAGGAAAAAAAAAAAAAAAAAACAGTCATTGGGCTATGGGAGCATGCCCAGCGTCCGATATTCCGCGGAACAGGGCGCTCCACAGCACTGTAGACAAAGATGGCAGTGCGCACAAGGCGATCATTGAAACGGTATATACACGTAAGTTGTAGCATTACAGATCAGTAAGAGCAGAAACTAAACAAGCACGCAGAGCAAACGCATCTGCGAATGATGACCTCGGCTCCGAAGCCAGCGACATCACGTTGGCGCGTGACGTTAAAGGAGCCGTGCAACGATTTTAACGTTGAAAGAATTGGCATTTTCTGCTTTTGATATTGTTCACTGTGTCACAAATGGCAGAAAACACACCTCCTTTCATCGAAATGTTGCGATTCCGCCGCGTAATAGCGAGGCAAAACTTGGAATATTTCCCGACCTGCAACCACGAGCGGCGGCCATGAGAAACAAGCGGCGTGACGTCACTTGGGTAGTTGTAAAAAAGTTAGCAAGTTGTCCGAATAGCTGCTCGATAAAAGGTAACTTTTTTATAAATCTTGTCGTTCCAACATATATATAAATGCTTCAAAACCCTGGTATCATCGACAAAACTTTTATTATACGGAGTTTTAGTGGCGCCATCTATCGTAGGTCCACAAAACCGCGAACAGCCGCCAGAAGCCGGAGGGGGAGGGGGACAGCGCCGGACGGGCAAGGACGGGTGGTCACGTGGTCGCGAGCGGATGAGTTCTCGCTGCTCGCTGATGGCTCTAAAGAGAGAACTTTTCCGGAACTCCGCGCCTACTCAAGTGACGTCACTGTACACGTGACCCGGAAGACGATGCACGAGTTGAGAGGCGGCAAAAACCTGGATCTTTTTCATTTTTTTAAATAAAAACTAGGGTATCCAGGCAAAATCTGTTTTCTGTAGTTCACTGCAGAAGTGTCAGGCATCAACTTCCACAATTATTTAAGCAAAGCCCTGAAATTGTTGCACAGCTCCTTTAAGGCGCGAGAGGCAGAGCTGCTGCTCCGCTACTGCAGCGATGTCTTTCCTTCTTGGCTTTTAGCCGTCTGTTTCGTTATCCGGTGCCCTAGCGCGAACCGAAAGGGTTTCGCAGCCCGTTTGAAGGCTCTCGCACGACCGGGGTCTTGACTCGAGAGGCGGCGACCTGCCCGAGGCGTTATTTCGGGACGACGGTGGGGTGCCCGGGCCGCCCTGACGACCGGCGCCGGCGTATTTCACCACGGCGCCGGCAGAAAGGGGCACTTGGCACGAGCGTGACGAGACAGGAACACGAGTCCAAGACAGATTATGCATCGTCACCGTTCGTCAAGGGAAGTGAACGGTCCGCACGAGGGCTCGGGAGTTAACCGCAGGAACGACGCCCCACTGAACGCTGCCAAGATCCCGTAACTTGCTTCGACATACACAAACTCCCACCGTGGGCCACTTTACCCGCAACCGACCAAGTTCTCAGACTTCTAGTACAGTTTTGTCGAAAAACTGAGTAAGCAATATCAATTTCCTTCCCAGACCCATCGACCGCAAAGAGGAGGAAACGAGTACCCGGAATGAAAACAGAAACAGGAAATTTGGAAGTGATCGAGTAGTGACTGCACGCTCACATTTGTATAGGCTGTATTCACTGGACGCCATACTTGAGGGCGACGTTTAGAGCGCAGGTTCAGAACGAGCTTACATTATAAAGCTGCTAAGACCGGCATTCTTGATAGTGCGGAACGCACCTTCCAAAAGAACTGTGGAAGCTCGCCGTCACCACGCGCTCAGCAGTTGGGCACACAGCTATGGCCGCCAATGAACCCATTTCTTTCTCACGCGCGCGCGAGCGGTATGTGTTTGCGAGTGCGCGTGTGGGAGTACGTGTGCGAGTATCTGTGCATTTCGCACATTCGCCGCAGCTACAATCAGAGTAAAGAGAACGAAGTCTACACCAAGTGCCGCGAACTTCGAAAGTCATAGCTTCCCGATCATTAATTTTCTTCTCACGTCTGTACATCGATATACGAATGTAAACATTTTCAGAGGAGCCCAAAATGTTTCGGACGCTATTCGAGTGGACCGGCCTTCGTTCAGCAGTCGCGGCCACTTGCCCCCGTTGCCAGTAATCAAACGCCAAGAAGACTCCAGAGCGGCCTTCACGAGTTGGCGCAATCTTCTCGGTCCACAGACGAATGTTCAAGGATGCCGCTATCGCTTCAAACAGTTCCCATAAACGCCGGCAACACCAAGGCACCCTTTCTCTAAGCTTATCACCGACGACACCCCCGTCGACAGACGCACTCAGCTGCGAACTCTGCAACAATATTTCTATCCGTCGGCCCGTTGTCAATACGGTGGGAATCCGCATCTCTGCGACATTAGCCGATAACAACGCCAAAGCCCCAATCAGGAACCGTGAACACGATAAGCCACGCCCATCGCTTCTTAAACTGCCAAGAACTTTGGCGCGTCGACAAAACAGAATCCGTATGTCAGAGACTCGGTCAACATTCCACGGTGATGCAACGTCAACAAATAGGGTATAGGTCCATCACGAAACCATACCACTTTAGCTCCGGTGTTCTCTTGTGACGTAAAAAAAGAAGCTCGCTAGTCGTTGACAGGGTGAGAACGGCTGGGAGGTCTTTCGGCCGTTCCCCGCCTCCGGCGTGAGCTTTCGGCCTTCGACAACGCTCAGAGACGTTATGTTACGAGAGGTCCACGACGCGTCTCGTTTGTCGTGGCCACGTGCTCGCCGACGCGTACACACACACACGTCCCGGAATATAGCGTGACATAATTCCTCCGCCCATGACGAAACATCCGAGGCCAAAGGAGCAATCATAATAGTAATAACAATGATCATCGCGCTCATGCGGAACCATATAAATAAACACATAAACGCCAGAGAACAGAAACCCACCTGCGAAGAAAACCTTTTACCAGAAAAAGAAGAAAACACATTCTCCAAGAACCAATCAGAATCTAGCCTGTCGTGCGACTAGGGTCCGTTTCGTAGACGAAAGAGTGGCGTAAGCCAACCTCGCCGGGCGGGTAACATCGTCACATGCGAACCTAAAAATAAAGACAATAAAAACAAGAGACACCTGCGCGCACGCTTGCATAATGCATAAGAAAAATGGAACTGAAAAAAACAAAAACGTACCCGGTTCCCTTTTCAAGGCAACCTTTTGTCTCTTCCCTTCCCCCGTTTCAACCCCTCCCCCCTTTCCCATAACACCAACCGAGAAACAGCCTCTCCCGACTTTTCCGAAGTCCAAAATGAAAGAGGAGGAGAGGGACGTTCGTTAACCGCCGGAAGTGGACGTCCGTTCTCGCAATAATCGCTGTCGTTGGATGTCGTGGTCAGAAGAGCGACGCTTGGCCTGCCTCGCTCACCCGACTTTAATCTACCCGACGACCTTTCCCCTCACGCTCCATGAGCACGTGATCAACGTGACCGACGACCGCGTGAGTGAGCGAGCGAAACGTCGTTGTAGTGGCGAGAGAAAGGAGCCATACCCCGCTCAAACGCTGTCCCATTATTATAATTATTATTATTACGTTTGGGTCGCCAGCGCCACGAGCAGCATCGCGAGGCCGAATCGCATGAGACATTCTCCTTTCGGCACTTAAAAAACAGGGCAACAAATATGGTGGTTCGAAATGTACGCTACGCACCAGCAGGTACGCGCTCAGCAACAAGGTCACCACAATGGCCTTTAATGTCATCAACAACGTCATCGCACCGTGCTGGTAGTCACTGCTACTTGTTTTTGCAGAAAAACAAATAATTGCGCTGCCAAAGGAATGCACTCAACAGGGAATAGCTCAATACATAAAAAAAGAAACTCAGATTTCTCGGCACACGACACCGCCACGTCTCAACCACGTGAACGTCTTGGGCCCTTCCGAGGCACGCGTCGTTTAATTTTATGATTATATCCGTAATCCCCCCTTTCTCCCATGTTCCCTTTTCACTTCCGGATAGGAAAAGAGAGAGAAGGCAACCATCCATCGCTGTTAGGTGCACCTGGCGCGATGGGGCGGCCATTATACGGCATGCGCCCAAGAAGCAGAAGGGGCCGCGCTTATATTTGGAAAGTCGGGAAGCGAGGAAAAGAAGCGTCTGCCCTGGCAGGCCACGAGATCTGCTCCGCCGCTCAAACCTCGACCGACCAACCAATCAGAGAAGAACGCCGTGCCAGCACCCCGCGTCTTGGCCTTACAAGGAAGGACTCCTCTTTCGGAAGCGCAGGGCGAAAGACGCGGGCGAACAACGGGGATCGAGAATACACACCCAACTTTAGAACGACAATGCGGAGGAAGACAAAATGTTCGGCACGCGAGAACTGACGAACAGGCCGCAAAATGCGCAACTCTGGCTACCGTAAATGGAGAGTTTTAGTAGATCGTTCCGATACCCCCGATAACCATATCCGATAGCGATACGATGCATCTGCGAAGGCGGTGGCGATGTATCGGGAATCGTTATAGGAGTCATCCGAATGATCTGCTAAAAACATGCCTAATAAGCAACGCTTAGAGCATCGGAACCCTATTCCCTCATCATCTTAGGGGTGCCGCCATTTTGGCGCGCTTTGAGCATAGACGTCGAACATGCGGTTTCCCGAGCCTTGGATGCGGTGGCAGGAAGCACAGGCAACATTGTTTCGGTCTGTCGCCGGCAGTTCCGGACATTTCTGGAAGATGGAAAAGCGTTTCCCGCGATGTCAGATATAAAGCTTAGGATAACTGGCAACCATGATTCTAACAAAAAATAAGGAAAACAAAAATTGCCGACCGAATCAGGTTTTTAGCTAGAAAAGGGAGGTAGTGTTTAGTGTGTTGAAGTACGAGTACGCTGCCAGCACTTTCTCGAGCTATGCGCCGAGAAAGAGAGGGAGACGAAAGTGGACGTCAGAACGCCGAGCTCTGATTGGATGGATTAGTGGGTAGACCAGAAGCTAGCCGCCTTTGTCTCCACTGCACTCGTCGAAGGCGTTAGAACGCGGAACGTCGGCGTTTGGCATTGGCATTCCCGCGAATCTGGTCCCAACTACGTCCGGCGGTGGTTCAACTTTCCTCGATCCTTTCGAACGACATCTTACATGGTAATTTCCGTTCCATCCTCCCCACGGTAAGACATCACTCTCCGCGCCCAATACATAAAAAAAAAAGACAGAGAATATTGATACGAAACAAATCGGAAAGAAAACTGGCGCGGGAGTAAACAAACCGCATGATACACCGAGGCCGCCGCCGCAACATCAACACCGCTCTGTTTTCGCATTTCACAAAAACTTGGCCCGTTGACGCCTGACTTCCTCGAGGGAATATCCTCCCGCTTCGTAAACGACGACGACGACGACGCACGCGCGAGGGAGGGAGGAAGGCAGGGAGGAACACACTCGCGGGTTATTTCTGGGAATGACGCAACGCTACCGGGAACTGAGCACCACGCGCGAAAAGGCGCACGCACGCAGGCTCGGGTCGAGAGCGCGCCCGTGCGTGCGTGCGATGAGTTGCCGCACACTTTTAGGAGGTCCCGGAGACCGCGAGAGCCGGCGACAACGACCGCGATAAAACTCGCGTAAAAGTTGTCAGCCCCTAGAGCGAAACTGTTGCCAAACGTCCTGTATATGTATATACGAGCACCCCTTCGCCGACTCCTACTCGGTGAACGATAACCGCGCTTGATTTGTGCTCCACGACTCTCGCTAGTTTTCATAAGTTAGGTACAATCCGAGCGCTTGTAGCAGTTTCTAGCGTTTTAATCTTGACACTTGTCCTTGGATTAAGTAATAGTGAAATTTATGTTTTGTGTTTTGACCTTCGAGTCGCTATCGTCTAGTGAATACCAACCTCAAGTTGTTTCCACACAAAATGCAAATGTTATGAACGGATGATAAAACAACACAACTCGTATTACGCGCCATTCAGAGTGGTTACGAAACCAGGCATTCATGCGGCAAGTTTGGTACCAACTGCACCAGATGGTCAATAGCGATAAATGACATCAAGGTTTGCCGACTGAACCCATAGCAACCCTCTATCTCGGAATCCCTCTTTCTCTAGCAATCCCAACAATCTGACTCAGAAAAAAAAAAAAAAAGGCACGTTTTGATAGCTTTTTGAGTCTCAGCGGTTAAATATAGGTTACCACCAGAAACGACACTACAAAACGCTCGACATCAGTCGAAAGAAGTCAAACAAACGTGAAAACGCTATACCGCTGAATTAAAAGCAACCCCAAATCTTCTCTCGCAAGCAGCGGTCAAAAACAAACCTCTAAAAAGCGAGAAAAAAATGAAACCATTTTCCAAACAAAAGTTAAACTAAAGATACAAAAAAAAAAAAAAGAAACGGACGACGTTGTTATTTATTTATTTTTTTTTTTCGCCACACTGCAAGAGAGAAGTCGCGATGCTGCCCGCTGCCCTTATGTCCTGTCAGAACAAGTAACGTCGCATCACGTAATACTCGCACAAATGCGCACGCACGAACGAAATAAAATAAACAAAAACAGCAACACTCGGTGCAACGAGAAACCATCGCCACAACAGATGCACGAGGAGGCAACCTTAACTCATCAAGCAGTCAAAAGAATCCGCAACCGCGTGGAACCGAGACAATGCAAGAAAAATATCGTTCCAGCTCTCGGTTCGTTCACGAACGGTTCCCCCAGCACACCACCATCAACGGCCGCTTCCCTCTCCCTCCGACGGTTGTATACGCTCCAAGCACTAATTCCTAACGAGCGGCGAAAGTACCGAAACAATGGACGGAGGTCCTCCATTCCCATGAACGAGCGCAGGAGGACGACGCGAACCGCCATCCTAAGACAAAAGGCAGGCAGGCAGCCACACGCACAGGGAAAGAAAAGCCTTTAACGCACAAAAACACAAACTCTTCAAGAAACCAAAAAGACATTTCAACGAGTCTCCCAGTGAAAACAACAACGAGGTCAGTTAAAAAGTATACAAAAAGAAACCAATGTGAAAAAAAAAAAAAGAAGAGGCCAAATGATGTCGCCAGCTGCCTCGCTTCAAGGAGACGTGAGGAGGGCTCTCGCTCTCCCTCGTCTTGGGCCATTTAAGACAGACAATAAGAAATGGAGAGGAGGATGGGAGCCACGGGGGAGAAAGGTCCTTATTAGCCCTATTAAAAATACAACGATAAAACGAAACACAAAATAAGGGGGGGGGGGGGGGGGGGGTCGAGGAAGAGAGACAAAGAAAACGTAGACTGGAATAACAACAGTGCACGCACGTCGCTCCACTGCACCAGGGTGTGCGTGCGTAAAGGTCCGACCGTGCCGAGCGTAAGAAAAGGACCCCCCTCTGCCCAATTTAGAGACGGGACCGTCCATTCACAACAACAGCCGCGGAAGGCCACTCACTGCGCGCGCTGCCGTGAATTGCGTTCGTCCGGTGGAATATTACGCGCCGTGCCATGGTGGCCTCCGAAATAATCGGCACGGCAGTCGGGGCCTAGGTCACACGGGACTACAACTGAATGAGATTTCGTAGTTGAGCCGCCTTCTCGAGCCTAGATTGCGTTGCGGAGCCAAACAACGCAACGCCGAGTCATCAGGACTGCTGGCGAACGAAATATGCGTACTTTGCGCGACGCTGTTAGCGCGAACACGACTTCGGCGCTTTTTAGCATTTGACTTCTAAAAACTACCGGCGGGCATCGAACTCCACTATTTTTGGAAGTACCCTATACTGCCCTTTCCACTACTAGAGTAGCTTTGATTACAATTATTCAATACCGAGAGAAAAAACCGAAAACCGGCGACTGACAGATTGGAAGTTGGTTGTTTCTACTTGGGGCTGAAACGAGACACCTTACATTAAAAAACGAATCTAGACTACCGTAGCGCTACCTCCCAATTTTCCGAGTCCAAATTTGCTTTTGCTGATAATACAACTGGCACAAACTCTGTACTGCTTAAACTAAAATAACCGGCGGAACCCACAGTTCACACCATGACAAGCGGACCCACGTACGTTAAGGTGAGCGTCGAATATACGACATCGTATGGAACTACTATTCTCGGATGTTGCCAACTTTTCACGAACATTCAATTCGCCTTCTGGGAAGATTTCCTTCCATACATACGGTACAAATTACCACCTCACCGAACGAACAATCGGCTAGATGACACGCGTTCACGAACCAGCGAACGAGCCCAAAAGAAAGACAACCATCACCAAAACAGCGCGAAAGCGAGCAGCCGGAGACCGTCCACGCGAAGACACCGCGCCACCCGAGCCGAGTCTGCTTCCTTCGCACGCGTTCCCTAATTCGATTTGGGGGCGCGGGATATCCTCGTCCGCTTTTCCACGCGCGCTCTCTCGCCATTCGCGAGAGCCGAAGGGGAACAGGCACGCAGAGCAGCGAACGAGCCTGAGCACATCGTCTTCGTCGCCTCCGAGCAACGGAGACGACGACCGTATCGACGGGCTCTCCCTCCTGCGGATCGCAACGTGGCCAAATGAAAAGGCCGGCGCGCATAATGAATGAGAGAGACGGCGGGGAAAGGACCGACTCGACGAGAATGCCGGCATCGGCGGCGCTGCCGACGTGTAATAAATAGCTTCGTATCGAGGCTATAATCGCCCTCTGCACGGCGCCATCTTTGTCAACTGGGCTGAGCACATGCATTAGCTCCCTTCTGCGAAATCTTAGACGAATCCAAGTGACTTGATATTTTTCGCTCGAGCGATAAGCGCTGGAGAGGTGGGTACGCTCGCTAAGAGACTGATCGTACGGTTCAGGCTTTCATCGAATGCCTCCGCGTCGACGGGCAGCTTCGTCGACAACAGGAAGGTTGTGGACGGTTTGGCCGAACAACAACGCGGACGGCTGTCTCCTCCGCGCAACTTCCAATACGAATCGAGGAGTATATCTCACGGACGAGTTTCGGGAAGCAGCCATCGACGCGACGCTTGACGAACAATCGCGCCGTAATTTAACGTGGCACGCACAACGCCCCGCCCGGCTCTTCGTTCGCGCTACCACCGCCTTTGTTTGGGTCGAAGCCGGCGCTGTTCCATGTCGTCGTTTGTTCTCGCGTACCAGCCTTTGTTCTCTTTGAAGATCGGTTCCGCCGACGCCATTTCATGTCCCGTCAAGCACGGGCGGCCGCTTTCAGACGTCGCTGGATGCTTCGACCTTCGCCGGGCTGACTTTGCCGACAGAAAGGGGGGGGGGGGGGGGGGGGGGCCTTCCAGCAACGCAAGATCACGTTTGAATGGTAGCGTCCCTGATAACTGTTTAGCCAGGTTCAAACATGATTCGGCGGCACAGCGTCACGGAGACACGCGAGCCAATCCCACTCGGTCGAGACCGTGATGTCACGTAATTCGACAAAATGCTCATGTCACCAGAAGCTTCCCAGCAAAAAAAAAAAAAAAAAAAAAAAAAAAAAAAAAAAAAACCTGGCTAAAAAGCTTTTTTTTTTTTTTTTTGCTTAAAGAAAATGTTACAGGCGTCAATAATACTATTATTAGTTTGACGAAAATTAGGCATAGGTGATGCTCTCAGACGTTCACAATCCATCATTTTCTTTTCTTGACCCTGTAGAACGAACATGTAACTATACATAGCTCGCGAAAGCGTGCGACACCAAAACAAGCGGTTCACGAAGTACCCAGGCAACGCCGAAAGGCCAAGCAATGAAGTGACAAAAAAAAAAAAAAAATCAATACTTAAATTAAAAAACAAAAAAAAAAAAAAAAAAAGAGAAAAAAAAGCATTACAACAAAACAAAAATCCCGCCAAAGAACGCGGAAGCAGATGCAGCCTCCAGCAGCGCACGTCAGCCGGCCAATCGCCTCCTGGCAAACCCATGCACGTCGTTCCGTTGTGTCCCGTTTTGTCTATTTCCTTTCGTCCCGCGCGAGGAGTTGCATCGCTGGCCTCTTTTGTTTATCTTGGTTCCCCGTCAATCTCGCCTGACCGCTTTCGCACGCTCGCAACGGCGTCCTCTCCGAAAGAGCTCGGCCCGGACAAACGCAGATTCGCCGCCGTGCCGCTCCTCGAGCCAGGTTCGGTCAACGACGTCTTGACTTCCGTCGTGGCGGCTTCACAAAACCAACCGCCACTCCGAACGGTCACGGTCGCTCCGACGGGTTCGTGTCAGCTGAAAACTCTACAGGCAGGCGGACAAACTGTCTCGACTCCACCGAGGCATTCGAGAAAAGAGACTTCCTCATCCGACAATGCGTGCTACAAAAGCGTTCCCTGCACTGACGTGTTCTCGTAGAAGGTGACCGCATTCTCTCCCCATACTGTCATTACAATATTAAGAATGGCAGACATCGTTTACAAAAATCATTCCTTAAAAAAAAGGGGGGGAAGCGCAATAGGTTACGAATATTGATTAACGTAGAGACGTTCGCGAAGCACCACAGCGAATTGTAGATAGAGCCACGTCATCTTCTTTATTCGCTCCACCGGTTTTCTTATAGGGGTCGGCGATGATCTTCGCTGGCTGCCCAGTGCTGCCAAAACTGTGCAGCCTGGAGTCGCCAACAACGTCACGGAGCCGCTCCCAAATTTCAGACCGTGACATATGAAACAAGAAGGGCAGATAGACCAGACAAAAACACTACGTCTCTTCCTCCAGCACAACGTCGGCATTCTGCGCAGCACAGCGCCTTCGGAGAGTACGCTCTGTTCTTCCCTAAACTGACAGACAGTGCGGTGGAAGCTACGTGCTCGTTGGACCAGCCACACATCCATATTTCACCACGTGATCACGCTCTCGGGTGACGCGGGAAGGAGGAGGGTAGCACCACCTTTTTATTATTATTACTTCAAAGCGGGGGAGGATCCTTTTCTTTCTTTTTTTCGCTCCCTTCGCCGCAACGGATGAGCAACGGCGAGCCCACTTCCGGCCCGACGGGCGGGCGTCAAAGAGGGGCCCTACAGTCCCCCGCCGAGAGCGGGCCGTGGGGGTGGACATACTCTGTGTCACTAGTTACGTGCAGTACAGGCAAAGGCAAGACGAAAAAGGGCAAGCGCTGGAAAGGTTGGGGAGGAGTAGAGAAACGTCCTCTCCTCTCTGACGTTCCTAGTGCTCCCCTCGCACTTCATTGCCCTCTCCCGTCCCGCCTTCCAAGTGCTCGCCGGGAGTTGCCTTCCTTCGCCTGCACTGCACACAACTCCAAGCATGCACGGACAGAGGCGCAGCCACGCACGCGCAGGAACGAGAAGGGGAGGGATTGGAGGGGAAGGGCCACTCCTCGGGGGGTTCTGTGGGTCGTGTCAAATACTTTACTGTCGCGTCTTCCACGTTCATTCAACGAGAGAGCGCGCGGAGAGGAGGGTGCAGTGCAGCGCACACACATACGGACGCCAGACGCGCTGCTCTCCTTCCGTCGTCACCAGCCAAGGGATTGATTGATTGATGGACTGGTCCCCAGTATCGTGTCGATGGGCAGTTTCAGCGAGCCGAAGAATGCGGTACGCGAATGACGCAAGAGCAATCGAAAAGCCGGAAGAGGTCGATATACACGCTCACCAGTCACACGATACACACGGTAACGGAGGCACGACAAGTGTGTATACGAACGTACCACAAAGTAGGCCAGTCGGAAATTCAGAATTGATGCGAGTATACCCATTTAAATCATTTCCTGTTATAACGCATTCGGTCAGTTCTCAGCAAAGGGAACGAGCCATCTGGAGGTCGAATTAATGCGCCGTCATTGCCTAATCCAACTTGTAAGGGGCTGGGGAATGTTTATGGAGGGAAAATCGACCTAGCCGATTAGTTACTGAGAGACAGATCGAGGTGCTTGATTGGTCCATCCATACGTTACACATTTCTTCATTTGCCCATCACGTTGCAGTAAGCTCCCGCTTGTCTGTCCTCAAAAAGTAATTTCCCCGAAGTACGGGGTAGACCACTCATCTCAAAACGTTTTCACGGCACTTTTTCTCTCCAGCGATCCACACGATTCGCATCGACAATCCCAAACGAGGTATACACCTAAACGCGGCGGTCCCTTTATCTCTTCGCCAGTTCCTCGCCTTCCTCTCAAAAGTGTCTCGCCGCACGCTGGCGGCAGCCGACGCGAACCAAACACCGCGTGCTAAATGATACTCTTCGCTCGTCATGCCGACGGAGGGAAACCGAACACACAACTAAGTGCGTAAGCAAGCGCACACCGAGCCGGGGGAACACCGCTCGGAATCAGAAGAAACGGCCACCGTCGGGTCAGGCGGGTCTACAATTGCCGACAGGGCGGCGCCAGCGGCGTGCCAAAGGTCTCCAGCTGCAATCCGAAGAGGTAGAGAGGGCCGATCGCCTCCACAGACGAAAGGCTATGGAAGAGTGAATCTTGGGATAAAATAAAGCGACCACTCGGAAGCCGCGGACACGTACAGAGAGTCACGTGAAACGGAGGAGTCACGTAGCCAGCATCATAACCCGTGGCGTCACGGCGAGGCAAATCCCGAAACGTATTTCGGCGCTCAGAGACAACGCGGTCTCGAACGACTCGGTCACGACCGAGCGCTTCAGGATCGAAGGGTGATCGCCCTTCCACCAGCCCCTGCGGTGACACGTGGCTCGGTCCCAAACCTCGACGCAACCCCGACCGCAGCATGGGGCAGCAAGTGCCCAAGGACGGCCGCCTGAACTCATCAGTCACTCACACGACACCCGGGTGCAACCCGACCGAACTCAATCATAACTTCCATGCAACTACACAGAAACACACACAAAAAGCTCCCTTCAAATATATATATACATATATTTGTTTGTGTTTGTTACGTGGCTTTTCTCGGCTACAGCGTTCACACTTCGTTATCTCTGCCCGGTCCAGAGCGGCAGCCGCCCATGCACGAATCGAAATAGAACGGAACAGATAGAGCTGCGCGACGGTCAGCTGATGAAGCGTGCGTTAAAGAAAAGAAAAACTTAGTAGCAGCTCTTTCCTCCTCTCACGTTCATTTCCTCTCCGACCCCCCTTTCTATTTCCACCCACCCCGGAGTCACGCCCTTCGGAAGCGGCGCTCTTCCTGTTTCCGGTCTCCAGCCGGCACCCTCCTCTCCCTCCCCAGCTTCCCCAAGCCTAACGCCTAACCCCAGGTCGCTCCTCTACTCCTTCCTTCATAGACCTCTCGCACGAAATAAAAGAAAAACAGGCACCAATCCCGGCCCCCCAAAATGTGCCCACCTCATGAAGTCGTAGCAGTTAGAAAGTGTATACGTGAGGTGCTCGACATCAGTGGAGGTGGTGAGACTTGGAGAGCTCACACCTCTTGTACGCGAAGCTCCAGGGTACAAAGATTGACGCTACTACTTCCCGACGAGTAATCAGCCGTCTTCGCTGTAATATAACTACCAGACGCCCAATCACAACGAGAATGAGACAGGCAATCGGAGGAATGCTCTGTGCGAAGACTATATGGCGAGCAAGTCTCCCAAACACGTCTTTGGAGGGACAGGGCAATCAGAGGACGAGAGGAAACGCGCGATGACGATGCAGCCACGCGCGTGCAGTCATTGGTCGACATCCAGGAGAAACAAAAGCACGTGGGCGCATTTGACGGGTAAAGAAACGCACGAGGCGAGCAAAGAGCGGATGAACTTTGCCAGGCAGCAACAGCAAATGGAAGATCACGTACGACAAACACACAAACGACGATCAAGCGTGGTCACAACGCGCGCGGCTACCCACATCGCACAATGGCCGAAAAAGTTCCAGAACAAAGCCAAACAAAACGCACAGAGCAAAAAGCGCGGGAAGTGGTAAACAACCTCATATCCGCGGCAGCCCGACGAAAGAACAAAGGAATGGCAGCGGAAAGGGAAACAGTGGGGGCGGCGAAGAAGAAAAAACCGCCGGCTTTATGACCCAAGGAGCGCGTGCTCCACATCCTCAATCCATTCGTATCCATCTGGTATCACCCCCAAAAAAGCTGGATTCTGTGAGGGAAAGAAAAAAAAGAAACAAAAAACTTCCATAACCAATAGGGGAAATAAGAAAAAAAGAAGACCAGCGGTCACCGGAGAACTTTATAGTGCGGGGAACACAACAACGCACACACCCGAAGCTTTCCGCTGTTCTCTGAGGATGCCGGCATTTCTCTTACTCCGTTCGCTGCGAAGGCTGACAATGCGGTGGAAGCTACGTGCTGGTTGGTCCAGTCGTACGGTTACCTTTCACCACGTGATCACGCGCTTTCGCCTGCAGCCACGCGCAGAGAGCGGCGTCAGGTGATGAAAAGGGAGGCGGCTGATTGGTCCGGCGAGCTGCCCCCGGACTGTCAGCTCCGTGGTGAACGAAGTATAACGACATCCGAAGCCAAGAAAAAGGAAGGAAGGACGAGGTACAATATAAACACATACACACAAAAAAGAGGGAAGACGGGGAAGGACGTGCCTCGCTTCCCCTAGTCGTCTCCCTATACAGGGAGAAGAAGCGCGGCCTGCATTTGCATCCCGGAGGAAGACGGCGGCGTTATGCAAATGACGCTTCCACTTAGCGCTCATGATTAAACAACAAGCGACCCCCTCCTAAACGCGACGCGCGCTTCCAAGAGGCATAAAGTCAGCCCCAAAAATATGACGAAAAAAATAAAACACGATCAACGAGGAAAAACAAATGGGAGGACCATCTCGTAAATCAGTACTTGGATGGGGGAAACAAGAGAGTAAAGAAGAGAACGCGAATTACATATGCACCAGAGCGAGTAGTGAAAAAAATAATTTGGGAAGAGGGGATTTGGAACCCGGAAACTAGACACTGCGTAATGCAAATCAACGCAGGAGGCTGGGGGATTCGCTCCTGCCAACTACGAGGGAGAAAAAATATACAAGACGATGAGTCGCCGAAGAAAGACGAGAACGATGGTGACGACAGCTTCGCTTCGTGATTTACGGCTACTCTCCCGCTGAGATGATCACAGTCAAAATCGGACTAGTGTCATCTGTCTCTCCACGAGGAACATTCCCGCTTGTTCGATCTAAAGCTAGTTTGGCTCATTCTAAATACAGGAGAGCGATTGCAGTCGTCGCTCGCTTACAGTGATAGGGAACTGCCAGATTCCAAATGTTAGGCAGGAAGCAAGAACCACGCGAGTTTTGAACGGGCAGTAGCCACAGATCGAACCGCACCTGCCAAAAACCGTTAACCAGAACCCGGGAGCCGAGAAAACAAAAATCGAACGGTAGCAGTTTTCAAATCGCAGAAATCCCATACGGTCCGATGAATAGCCATGAAGAGCGAAACACCCTGACCAGACTCGCGATAGACGTACAGAAACGCCGGTAGGAGCCCACAGTATTTCACAGGGAAGCCCCAAACTCCAGACTCATCAAACCTCATATTCCGTTCGTCGCGCCTCCCGAACCACGACGCAACGAAGGGTCCAACGAGCATTTCTGACCGGCCTCGGGTACAACCACACCAGATCCACCTTTATAACCGCAACCGAACACCCCCAAATAGTGCGCTCCGTTTCCCACCGCCGCGACCGACCACCACCACCCCTTTCCTCTGACGACCACGGTGGAGACACACCCCCTCCTCCTCCCACGCAACGTCGTGCGCAGATTAGCGGGCTCTGGATATCAACCACCCTCGTTGACAGCGCGTCCAGGCGCAGTCTTGCGCGTGCGCGATATACCCCCCTCTCGGGTAGCACCCCTGGGAATTCGGCAGCGTCATCCTGGGAACCCAGTCGACGCAGCATTCTCAAACCATTAGGGAGAGGGAGGCCCACATGCTTCCGCCGCCGCCACTTCGGCTCCTCTGTCTTCTAGATCTTTCACTTCATTTTCCGGGGGTTTGTGTATGTCTAGAGCCCAGTCACCAGATGCCTCCAGTAAACGGACAAGTAAGCGCAGGTTCCACGGTAGCGGAGATTACAAACCCCACCCCGGGGGGGGGCATAATAAGCGACGGCCTGCGTTTGCTTAGCTCTCAGTGACATAGGCAGTTTGACTCACGCTAAACCACAAAGTTAAAACGGGCCAAACGTATTTGAAGGAGCAGCGAAAGGATAAACATAACCCAGATATATTTCGTCCAAATAAATAATTAGAGTGGTAAAAACAGAAAAAGTCTACCTGTACTTCGTCTCACCTTAGCATGGACTTAGCCACTGGATCCTGGGAAAGTAGCGCCATAGCCATCCCTACCTGCTAGCCGGACACAAACAAATGCTAACATACAGACAACCAAAACCACGCAAGGCGATTGGCTAATCTGTCTACGTTGCCATGGAAATCGCCATCTCGGTCCATTCAAATCTTCGAAGCTTCCAGAGGGTCGTTCTAAACCAGTCGTGCCAAGCTCACCATGGGCATAGTCTCCTCTACATTTACAAAACCTGGCAGTTCGACGACAGAGCCGTAGAGTTCCCGGTCGCAGATTTGGAGCGCGAGGATCTGGTAGCACAGAGCATCAAAAAGCCATTTCTCGGGGAACCTGGACGTCAGCGCACAGCTTTTGGAGCGGCGAGGACCCGAGACGCACTTGTTCGCTCGGGAGAAGTGTGTTTCGGGGCTTTCGGTGTCTCGCCGCAGCGGGGTGCCAGTCACGTGGCTCTCTCATCCGTTTCCCGTGGCGATCTGCTGCCAGGCTTTGTCTGTATATAGGAGGCTATATCATGGAGCATGATCATACTGGAAGCGTTCCTCGCCAATATGAGCGTCTTTGGCACTGTGTATCCAACCAACTTATCAATCACGCCCATCTCCTTAGATCTCTTACTATTATCATATTGTTGTTCTTGCGTATTTTAAAAGAGCAAACTCATTTTGCAGTGCCTCCAAGCACCGACACCGCATGTGGTGAGTATGAAGGTGTTCGTATGCTACGCCGGTGTGTGGATAGCACAATCTCGGTATACAAGAAACGTCACCTGCGAATTTAGATCGACTAACCAAGAGCGGAGAGGTCAAGAAGAAATTGCTCATTTCACGGACCAAAATGGCGACCATATGGGGAGCTTGGCGCTACTTTCCCAGGATCCAGTGACTTTAGCACGGACTGATTGCGAAGGCTATGCAAGCGCGAGCAAGTAGCCTTGGCTGCCTTAACTGG
This sequence comes from Ixodes scapularis, assembly GCF_016920785.2. Classification (NCBI taxonomy): domain Eukaryota; kingdom Metazoa; phylum Arthropoda; class Arachnida; order Ixodida; family Ixodidae; genus Ixodes; species Ixodes scapularis. The sequence continues at coordinate 46,992,788 of NW_024609880.1, read as the reverse complement.
AGCACTCGCTGCACGAGCGCTCGTGCAGGCGTTTCTTCCAAAGCAACTAGCTCGCGATTTTAGCAGGCGCGACTAACAGTAGTCCATACAAAGGTGAGACGAAATATGGCAAATATATATAACAGTGAATAATAATAATAATAAATTACTCGCAGTACGCTGCACGCGTTAAACACATATGATGCTTCACCAGATCCTTTCAAAGCTTCCCAAAACGTGCTCTATAGATATACGTATAGTGCCAGTCAACTCGCCCGCACTCGACGCGAAGGAGAGGGAGGGCATTAGGGGCCCATGCCAACGAAAGAATAGCGCGATCCTCACGTACTACACGCAACTTGTCAGAAAGGAACTGAGCCGGTGACCGTACATTAGCGTACTGTTTCAGAGCCATTCCTATTTCTACACTGAACTTTGCTTAGTCGATGGTGCTAAATTCGTGAAGGAAAATAAAATTTAAAAAGAGAAGCACGCTCCTTACACATCCAGGTTTAACCTCAAGAGAACTAGATCTCGACGAGAGGTTCACATCTCGCCTATACAGGTGTCCGGTTTCCTCGAAATCAGCTCTGAAAGAAACAGACTGCCAGACCTGGAAATAAATGCCTTCGCTATCATACATCTTTCTGCCAGCATAACGCCACCCTGCCCGCACCGTGACCTCGAGTTTCGGTCTCATCGCAAGCTACGGGGAAAGTGGGACAGGTTCGACTTTTTGGAACTTCTAACGCGAAGTTTAACACAGGTTCGACTATGTTCAACTTTCGCACGCAAACCCAAACATAAAAAAAAAAAAAAAAAAAAAATTACGTCATCTGGCGGAAGAAAAGTGCAGTATTTGTTTGGTGCATTGCTTATTTGTTTCGTATTAATAAATTATCGGTAATCATATTATAATTTAAGCATAACCTTCAAAAACTCTTAGCCCCCCCCCCCCCCCTATTTTTTTTAATTTTTAGAAGTCGGGCAGCACTGTCCATAAGTCGAACTTGGTCGAATTGTGCACAGAGTTCGAAGCTTCGCCGAACCAGTGGAACCTCAGGTTCGTCGAAAGTTCGCCACGTCCCTAAATGAGACGCCGCGTGCCTCTTCCCCCAGTCCCCATTTTCCTAACGTAACCTTATCCGCATTGTCAGACACGAGGACAGCGCAAGTGCGTCCTGCGTCTTCAGCCGTTAACATCATTAGGGCGGTAATCATCATTATCATTAGGCACCGCGAGAGGAAGGGGGAGAAACTCGGAAATCGGTAGAGTTGCGGTGACGCCGCGGTTCCATTCTTCCCCAAATTCCGAAAAGAAGACGCGTCAATCCCGGCCGAGTAGCGGACGCTAGGGACTTGCGAAATGAATATGAGGGAAGGAAACGCGAAGAAAATCCACGCGCGCTTCAACCACTTATGATTACTGCCGAGGGTACATAAAATAAACGAGTAAATAAACAGCTCCCGCGAACAACGCAACTGTCTGCTCCCGGACCGCGTTCACATGGCGCCTAGAAATCCCGTGACACGGCAGTACAGCTTAAAGTATACGACGACTTATTCGGCGTCAAGTAGACCTTAGATTTTTGGAGCGAATTTATAAAAAAATAAATAAAAAGGAAGACGTCACACTGTGCTTTTTATCAGCGACGTTCCATAGTTATAGAACGAGAACGACAAGGCGTCTCTTTCGAATGCTCGGCCTCCAACACGCACTCCTTTCCCTCCGTCATGCTTTGGCTGCGCGTGCACGCTCGAAGCCCGCGACACGCCGAAGCGCTATCGAAGGTTGAAATGAAAGCTCGCGCTGGAGGCGGGACTGCTGAAAGACCTCCGTGCCGTTCTCATGCTGTCAGTGATAATAGCTGATTCGCGTTCACAAATTAATTAGACGTAATAGCTTTCGCTATATAAAAAAAGAATCACCCGTTTGAAACAGTGCAAAAAACATGGTAAGCTAATAACCCCCCGCAATTAAACGAAAGAAAATCGTCAGTGAAACGTCAGGTAAAGCCAACAAGGACACGATGCTGGAGTGAAAAGCGGCACCTCAAACTAATCCCGCAAAATTGCAGCAGCAGCAACGCCGCGATAGGCATCAATGCGCAGTCACCTTCAGTGCCGTCGCCAACAAACCAAAAGGACATCGACAACCGCCACAACAACGACTCTGCCGCGCACTGACCGCACCGCAAACGCACGCCAGATTCAACTCAGCCGCCTCACTGCTGCCAAATTGGGGAGACAAAAAAAAAAAAAAAAAAGAACCATCCGCATCCGACACAACATGGCAGCAATCAACGCCGCATTTGCATACGGGAGCCGCTCCGAGGCACCGCAGGAAAACAAGAAAGACAGAAAACGGAACTTTCGTGTCGTCGCCACCGCTTCCGGCTTTTCACACGGGCAACGGCACCGTGTGAACGGGGGCCACCGCCATATGTGCGGCCACGAGCACGCGGTGTGTATACCTCAAATCGTCGCTGATAGCGCGTGCCTAGTAACAGGCACCCCACCCCGTGTTACAAGCACCGTGTTTATTCCTTCTTTTACCTGGCCTAGGTAAGCAGCAGCAGAGTGACCGCTCATTCACACTGGAAGCGAATCCGCGTTCGCGAAGCGGTTCGGAACGCAGTTGTATAAAAATCCAGTACAAATGCACGCGCACTCGATGACATCAAGTGCGCGTGCAATTGTACTGTATCTTTATACAACCGCGTTCGCAACCGCTTTGCGAACGCGGATCCGCTTCCAGTGTGAATGAGCGGTGAGAGACGCGAGGAAACACGACATCGTCGTTGACGGTCGGTCACGCTAACACCGCTACGATGATCCGGAACGGACGCTACGTGCAATCCCAGCCGATCCTGTGAACGTATCACAGGTATCAACGCTGGAAACTCACGTGCAGTCGTTTAACCTCCCTACGGCTCGCCAAAGCGCAGCAGGTATACCAAGGCCTTTCGAAGCTGCCGGCGGGCGCGTTTCGCCAAGTCCGTTGTGCCGCGATATCGCTAAATTATCGCTTTAAATGCCCGCTACCGCTAACCAAATCAGTGTTCAGTGCCGACAACTCGAGTCACGCTTGGATGAGTTTCCCCTGGCTTCCGGGCATTTCACGGCCCCCTTATGTATATCCTTTCCCGCTGAACGTAGAGCCCCACCCTGCATCATTATTATGAGGCGAACTTAACCGAGTAATCAACTCAACCGAAGAAAACAACAAGAGACAAAGCTGTGCAGTAGAGGACGAGGAGAAACAAGACGAAATATTCACTCGTGCTGTTACGACGAAGTGTCTTGCAGGCACAACACGCGAGCGCATAAATAAATAAATATATATTTTTTAGCCTCTACTACAGTAAACAGAAGTTAATATCAGTATCGCCAATGATACGTGCTTAGTAAGTGCTTAAAGCACCGAGTTACCCAAACATGTTCTGCTGTTGCCAAGCCTCTCAAGCAGTATACTCGTGCCCATGAGACGCGCTCAGTCTCTCCCATATGACAACAGACTGAGCACGACGCGAAACTTCACAGAAAATAACATTTTGTTTTCCCATATGCGGAGTCATTGTCACGCGCCGGTACTCTGGCCAAGGCAACGACCGACGCAAACACCACAAAAATCGCTATATTTGTGAGTAAACAATCAAGCGTTGGATACACAAACATAGCGCCCTCAGAAAGGCCACCAAAAACCACCTGCGCGAGTTCAAAAAGTTTCCGACTCTGTGCAGGGGCCCTGTGTGTAAGTTGAACGACCCGTCAAAAGAAGGGAGGCGGGGAGAGTGTGCCCTCCTGTCAGGGAACCGCGGAGAAGCAGCTGTTACGTGGTCATGTACACCTCCAAGACACTGCCAGAGCCGCACGCAGCCAGCAGCAACACGCGAGGTAATGCGTGATGCAAACACAAACCAACATAAACAATGATTTTTATTTCTTTTTTTTTTTTTTCGGGACAAAAATAGAGACAGTCCCAAAAGGCAGATGGAGATGAGTGTCCGCATGCTCCTTCTTTCACTCCGAAATGAAACAATGGAGCTCATCACTTATGCAATAATGTATTGCTACAGAAATGTATACAAACGATTGGAGGATTGTAACATTGTAAACAAGAAACGACGCGGTGGGCGGTTACAAATAAAGTAGACGCTGTGTTGTCGTTTCCATGTTTCTTTTTTTTTTCAAACACGTCGAATAGCTTTGTTTAGGGCATCCATTTCCACGATTTCGTTGCAGAGAGTAAATAGGGAGCCCGACGCAGCAACCCTACATAAAGCTCTCAAGACTCTAATAATAACGGTCTGGCGAGGTCTTAGATCTAAGTCCACGTTGAGAGTTAACTCGGCAAGATCATCTTCATCCCTGTTTCTGCGTAATTACGAGCTTCTTCGCGTCAATGGAAATAAGAGATGGCATAACGAAGAGTACAACAACGTAAACCAGTGTGAAGACTCGATTTATAGGTCAGAACCAACATTATCACAGAAAAGTCGTAAGGTACCCCGGCGGATACTACTGTAAATAATCTCGGATAGCTTACTGGAAGCTCTAAATCATCAAAACTAAGGAGGTGCCTTATTACGAATGGACGAATTTCATATCTGGGTTTCATTGAGGGAGAAATGGCTAGCGCACTGCGATATCCGGACGTTTGGCGATAACATGTCGCCCATCAAATAACCAGCGTCATGACTGGTCGTGACCAAGTTTCAAACGTACTACAAAAGCTCAACTAGCCCCCGCAGATTTCGTGCCGATCAAGGCAGCTGCTAAAGACCATTCCAATAATAGCCTTCTGCGCGCTGCGATCTTCGTCTGCTAAGCTGTGAAAAACGTTCAGGGCATGCGCAGCAGGAATATCAAACGCCGCGCGCGTGCGGCCACGTCGCAGTGACTCGGCCAATCTTGCCAGAGCGATTAGCGCTGGGAAGGTGAATAGTAGTCGAACAACACTTTTCACAAATACGCACGCATCGACCGCCACGTTGTTTGCAAACAAGTCAGCGTTCGTCCACACCGGGATGGGGCACCACCGTGCCTGCGCCGTGCCGACAGCGCCACCGAAGCGGACGCGTGTTGGCGTTAGCGCCGCGCTTCCTTCCCGCCGTACCGTGAACGACTCAGCAGCGATACAATTCGGAATTAAGCACCCATGCGCTGTCCTCGTGCACAGATTGGAATAAACAGCCGCAAGCATGCATGCATGTCGGAGCGTGCTTGCTCTTGCACCACGATCGGTCAAGGCTGACTATGGCACACTCCTATCGTCGGCTCAGCATATACAAAGTCCGGCTGATTCAAGACCCTGCGTGTTATCGCGGCGTGGGGAAACGGTCCAAGACTCAGCAACAAAACCACCAACACCCGCAGCAAAAAAAAAAAAAAAAATGAAAAAAAGAAAAAGTTAAAGTTGTTGTTTACGCAAAAAGTGCCGAGTCAGTGGGTTAAAAACGCATGCGAAGCGTCTGTTTCGTATTGCGCAACTAAGTGATAACCGAGCACGCCGGGAGCTCGAAATGGCAGCTCGAAAACAACGATTCGAACGGAATGAACCCGCGCCGAAACAAGAAACGAACTTGTCTAAACCACGAAACTACAGCACTACACTTGGCGTCAACTATTTTGTGCAACGTTGACATCAGTGTAATTGGCTCACGAAGGTAAGCGAAACGGAGACAAATAAAAATGCAAATCAAAAGGCTGTACTAGACGGCCGCGTACAATAAATTAATGACCACTTCACGACTGAAAAAAAATCTAGCGCAGTTGTCAGGAGAGAGCACTCGAAGAAGCAAGCAGCCATAGAAAAACAAAACATGGCAGGATGTCGAGTTGGCGCTGCCTACAGATAATGAAACTGGCAACACCTCTTTCGTTCGCAATAGGCCCCCAGAATCAACTGCGTTCGGACTCGAATCTGAGCGAACGAGCAGATTTTGGCAAGCGACAGATCCCGACTGTTTTGAAACAATATTTCAATAAATTGACGCAGCATTTTCTTTTTTTCATTTACGAAAGTGCAGGTGGGCATGCTCGGATAACGAAGAGAAGTCGCAGTTTAGTGTTCCGCTTTAGCAAAGTCCGCACGAACAAACGAAAAAAAAACAACAAAAAAACGAACACACGTACAAAAATAACATGTGCCAGAGTGGGTTGGCTAAAAACAAACCACCAGCGCAATTTTGATCAGCTCGATTCCCAATCGAGCGAGTTCACCTAGTTCATCGCGTGGTCACTTGTACTTTGGTTAGACATGCGCGCTTGTCGGATAGATGGATCGATAGTGGATCTTTTCAGAATGAGATGTCTAAACTTGGATAAATTGAAAAATACCACACCGTCACTGACTGTGTGCAACCATATCAAACTGACCATAGCCGTGAACAGATACAGCTTCTCTTTTCCTCGACCACCCCAAACACCTACAGAAACAGAAATTAGTCTTAAATGTCCCGTATATTTGGCCGCTTTTTTTCCTTGTGCCACATAGTCACCATCTAGCCCAGCGATCTAATATTTTAAAGTAAAACGAACTTGCGCATTCATTCTACATTTCCCCGTAGACACCCCGGTGTGTAAGTTCCACTATAACAGCCAGAGCCGTGCTTTCGTTTTGATGCAAAAGAACCGAGTATCGAAGTTCACCTATCCGAAACTAAGGAACATCCTATTATCAGCATGAATAAGTACTGACACGTGCCTCCGTAATGGCGATAACGCGAACTTTTTTTTTTTTTCTTATGTTTCTAAATTGTCTACGGATGGCCGTGCAGCCAGTAAACAAGCTTCAAAGAAGCGTAAGTTTTGTTGCGAGCAACGCTACGCAGGCCCGCGCGGTTACTACGCAGCGGAGCTGAGTCCCCGCATGCGGCTCGCTCTCCAAGCTCGTGCCAAAGCTAGATCCTGATCGCGGCCCCAGAATTACCATTAAGCCGGCGGCATCGCTGGCTAATCGACCCATTTCCCAGCAACTGGTTTGCTCACGGACGCCACGGCGAGAAACTGGGCAAATCGCAAGGCCGTGCCGACGAAGCAACGCGAGCTCGAAGACGCCGCTCGCCAAACCAAGCGCTCATGCACCGCAAAACGGCGGAGCTCCAGAAGAAAAATACACGGGCGACCTTCAGTACAGGATACAGTCCACGGTTGAACGTTACTTTTAGTTCGAATCCTGCCACGTTTTTAGTCTCTAGGAATGAATGAACCGGAAGGTACAACGAGATGCACGCTACATTCGGCTGTTTTGATTTTTTCCAAAGGTTTCGGCTCGATCAGCGTCCTCGCGGCGTCACAACCGCTTCGACGAGTAGACCGTGCCCCGCTCTTTGGAGCTTGCGGGGGTTCGGCGTCCGCCCAGACCTCGGTATGCGAGCAAACTGGGGCCGGCTTGAGGGAGTGGGGGGAGTTCGCGTCCCCGAGATAAGCCGAGCGAGCCGGAAGCGGCGGCAGCGAGCGACACGACAGCCCCCCATTGAGGGGGAGCGAGACCGTTGGACGCGGCAGCAGAAACTGGCTCAATGAAAAACGCCGGCCGCCACGCCGAAACCCGGCGTCGTGGAAGGCGGCGCTCGCGCGCGGGGAAGGAATGCGGGTAGGAGGATCGCTTACCCATCCTCCGTGGTCCTGTATCCAGGGCAGAAGCCTCGTGCACACGTAAGAAGACAACCAGGACGCAATGCCGTCCACCAGGTCGGACCAGTTCTTCTCGACGCAGTGCGCGGACAGCTCGAAGCTGAAAGCGAAGGCGCCCACCACTCGGGACCAGGTAATCCCCTCGCTGAAAAGCTCGTTGAGCACGTCCAGGAAGGCGGTCTGGGCGACCGAGGGAGTGAGGTCGAGCCGGCCGCACATCTGGACGAACTCGTCGCGGTACTTGGCCAGGAATTCGTCGCCCAGCGTTCGGAGAACGAGGACCACTTTGCTGGGCCGGGGCAATGGCGGGCATGTAGTCCACTGCAGGTCCCGCCGGTTGAGCTGGTAGCGCAGGAAGTCGTTCACCATCTCGGAAACCTGCGTCTTGTCGGTCTCGTTGACGGCCATGGTGGCGACGCCGGCGGCTTTCCAGGCACGGGGTCAGCAAAACAAGGGCAGCTCTACGCTGGCTCGCGATCTCGCTCCCTGCTCACCGGCTCTACCGCTCGATGACTGGCCGCCGGCTTTCCTCTTCCCCTCGGCACCGGCCGTCCGCTCCTGCTAGCTGCTGCCGCTGCTCGCCGCCGCTGTCAATGCCGAAATGCGGGCGCCGCCGCACTGGTGCCATCCAGTGGGCCGCTATCGCACTACGTCTCGCAGCAGCAGCAGCCATTTTTCTCTACGGCGAAAGCGTTCCTCGTAGTTCGCCGGCTCGACTGCATTCTTCTGAAGTATTTTAAGCACCGAAAACTATTTCCGAAAAAAAAAAAAAAAAGAGAAGGAGAAGATATTGGGACACAAAAGGACGGTAGACAATGAAGGGGTGGTCACTTGCACTTACGTGCACTGGCGGAGTGGTAATGAATACATTTGCAATAAATAAATTTGGTAAATATGTAAAAAGTTCAATAAAATTTAGAAACTTGGTTCTAGTGCATTCTATATATTACAAATTATATTAATAGCTAATATTGTGGTATGTATTTGTCATACAGTTATTATAATGTACGTATAGGTGACATTCACTTGACGTCACTCGCTAGGTTCGCTGGCATCGCCCACCACGGTCGCCATCTTCGAGGTCTCTTGCTAGCGCAAATGCCATCTGGCCGGACCTTTTGAGCGTGGTTTAGCAGTATTTTACAACTTTAAAAGGTCTTTTTGACCGAAACTAGGGGTTATTCTTATACTTTGGTGCTTTTGAAGCGCCGTGGGAGTATTTTCTGTGTGCTTTAGTTCGTTTTTGTCGCTATCGGACTCGTTTACCGCGGCCGCGTTGCTCCGTCGGCTTCATGAAGCGCTCCGTGTCGCCCGCCGTGCCGACGGCGGTAGCTCTTGCAAGAACAAATTTTTCTACTTTGGTGCTTTTGTACCACGGTGTGATTTCTTTGTTTTCTTTTGCTAGTTTCTTTATTGTTTTTCTCTAGCGGATTTTTTGTACTACGGCCGTGCAACCGTGTTGCTCCATCGCCGCTGTGTCGTACATACGTCGTGCCTTCGGTATTCGTTCCTGTGCAGAAACATACCGTGCGGTTCACAGAGTGCGCAGCTTATGAAAAATGCGGCGTATTTTTCATTAGCCCAAGCGATTTAAAAACCGCATGTAAGCGATTTGGCGAGCGGGAAGACAAGCGACGGCGACCCGCTTCGCTGTCGCTCGTCTCGTCCCGTCGCTCGCCAAATTGCTTACATGCGGTTCAGTCTTTACACACGGTACTCGGCGGCAACAAGGAAAACGGCCCGCCCCCGAGATCAACTTTTCTTCTCTCTTCTGTTCAACGAAGCTTCAACGATATGAAATTAGCACACACTAGCAGCGGACGACCGCGTACCCAAGCCAGTCAAACCGCGACCTCGAAGATGGCGGATCGACGGTGGCGCTCCCTGGCAAAATCGAACCTGCACGCTCAGTGAATACCACCTATAGGTTCAACTGGCGCTAGTGTCTATGAGCCGAATTCAAGCAGACAGCAACCAGTCTACTTTTGCGGTGCTCCTGTGCATACCTATGGGAAAACAAGCGTGCATTTTGTCTCTTCGCCGGAAAATAACATGGAGTATTTTTGTTGTTTGGGTCGTACCGAATAGTATGTACCATTATAAACATTGTAAAAGCGCACTTGCTTTACTTTACGTTCTTTTTTTTTTTTTTTTCATCAATGGACTATGTTTAATTTCGCTATATTTCAAGTTCAAACTTCTGTTCCACAGCAGGTGTGTAAAAACGAGCTTATTTCTAAGCAAAATAACAATCGAAAGAAATATAGAGCATGTTCAGGGCTCGCCAGCGTTCCGGTGACGCTTATATATTGCTAATATGCCAGTCTTGTCACTACATAAAAATGACCCCGTCTTGCATCTTTACGAACAGTTAAAAACAACCAAAACGTAAAGAACAAAGTACGTGGGGTATGAAAGGCGTCTCTTTCTATTATTTTCTCTGCAGGGCAGTGTTTATCGGGCACTTGTTACAGGGACTCCAAAACCGGGGAAGGGGGGGGGGGGGGGCAGACCCCCCCTCCCCCCCCCCCTTTTAAGATTTTTCAGGATGGGGCTGGAGCCCCACCACTCCGAGTTCGAATAACCGCCAAGCTATTTATTCATATCTATTGTAATTCCTCTAGTCAGCGAGGCAGCGGAAGAAGCCGAATCAACGCCAAATAACCTTCTTCCGCTTTGCCCAACAAGGTAGACTGTCGGAGTGAAGTCAATGAAAAGGTTCGCTGAAAACTATGCTACAGTTCAGGAGACACTGAAAGAGTTACTACAAGGAGAATGTTCGATTGCAGACAACAGCAGGGCCACTTTTGAAGTGTTATGAGAGGCTTTCGAAAAGGTTTGAAACGCTGCTAGGAATAAACAGTTCTATACACCAACTCATGTTTGGAAGGATGGATGGATGAATACGGCTGAGCCCTTTGGATAGGGCGGTAGCTTACGCCACCTAGCCATTTTGTTTTACCATTTAAGCTTAGAATATTTAAATGTGAAATCTATATTCACTCCGCAGTGCAAAGAAAGTGAGGCTATGAAACCCCCTTGCCATCAGTGAATAAGAAAATACCTAGTTTTCTCTCGATTTCTGCCACCATTCACTTAATCTTTGCTTGGTAATCTCTACAGTCTTGAAATCCACTCTCCCTTTGCTGTCTCTAAAACCCAATGACTTTATTAAATCTATGTTGTCTTCGGTAGTCATAGGGTGAAGCCCTTTACAGTAGAGTATCAAGTGCTCAGCCGTCTCGTCCTCCTCTCCACAAGCAGTGCACACTGTATCCATTTCCTGGTACTTCACTCTGTATGTTCTGGTTCGCAGAACACCGGTTGGTTTACAAACCGGTTTGTTTACGCTCCGGTTTGTTTACAAACAAACCGGAGCGCCCCTAGCGGACGCCACTGGCGCCGCGCATGCGCGGTGGACGGTGGGCAAGGAGCTCGCCGCCGCCCATAAATAAACCATTGAGTTGCGTCGTTGTCGGCGTCGGTGTGAGTCCCCGTGCTCTTTTTCGCGTTGGAATTGTTGATTCAACATCCTCCTAACAATGTTTGACTACTTGAGCGGCTTCAGCAAAATTAACGAGGCTCGTTACACCGCAAAACTTTGCGTGAATAATGTGACATGCGGCGATTCATTTCACGTGGACGCCGCAGAATGGGCGCCAATGCCTGACTCCCATGATGAGATTCCTCTCGCTATTTTCAGTGGCGAAGTCGCTCGGGCTGCAAAAGCGTGGACCGTAGCTGAGATGGTGGACGTCGATACTAAAAACCGCAAGTAGAATCGGGCATTACAAGTCGGTGACGGCCACTGGTAACAATGATCAACATCTTCTTGTATCTACTGTTTACACTTAGCCTACTTACCCCAACCAACCTTCAAAAGTGTTTTGAGGCCTGCACTTACTTCTTATCGCAATTACCGGGTCAACGTTTGGTTTACGGGCCGCTGTCGTTTGAACGAGCCGACGACAAAAGCAGACAAGTTTATAAAGAGCAGACGACAGTTCAAACGGATGCACAAGGGAGCGCGGGCAAGCACCGCGTCCCGCGTCAACAAACCATTGGAATGTCACGTTGCCGGCGTCTGTGTGAGTCTGCATACTTCTTTTCGCGTTGGAATTGTCGATTTTACGTCCTCATAGCAATGTCTTACCACTTTAATCACCTGAGCGAAATTATCAAGGTTGGTTACGCCGCTAAACATTGCGTAAAATATTTGACGTGCGGCGATTCATTCGCGTGAACGCCGCAGAATGGACGCCAAAACCATGACGAGATTCTTCTAACTATTTTCGGTCGAAACGTCGTTCGTGCATGCTGCAAACGTGTAGAAGGCAGCGGTGATGATCGACGTCCATACTGAAAATCGGAAGCGGGAACAGACCAAGCGTAACAAGTCGGTGATGGCCACTGGTACCTATGATCAACATCTTGTATATATCTGCTGTTTACACCGAGCCAACTTAAGTCGTTTGAGGCCTGCAATTACATCTTATTGCAATCACCGGGTCAAAGTTTGGTCTGTGACGACTAAGGTGTCGTGCAAATCAGTTTAATTAAGTAAAGGAAAGGTTGCATGGTTGAACTAGGGTGCCTCAATGTCCTTAGTTGAACAGGTTGAACGTGAAGCCTCCCGAACATCGGGGTGGCGCGTGAATCTTCGATGATGCATCTCGCGATGCGGATGCTCTCATCACATCGCCCTTTTTTTGTTACAAGTTCATTCGTACAACTGGCTTGACTGTACGACCTGATCTTGCGGTGGTATGCGCCGGTTGGTTCTGCTCTGGTAGAGTTGTTCCACTTGAGGCCTTCGGGTCTTGTGTTGGGCTCGAAACGCATCTTCGTGGAATTTCCCATCTTGCTTGTGTTGGACGAATAAATGAAGTGTTGCGTCGATATTGACCACTTCTTGTTCGAACCCAGTATGACCTAGGCGTGGATGCACTCTTTACGATAACTCCGGGAGTCCAGTGGCTATTGTCTTCCCACATTCGAACTTTATCACCGGCTCTCATCCCAGGTGCTCCTTCGCATGCTGGTCAGCGTAATGTTTTTGCTTTTGTCGCTGGGCGGTCATTTTCTGTTGTACGTTCTCCACAATGTTGGGGAATAATAACGTTTCACTGAGTGGAATGGTGGTTCTTGTACGCCGACTGAACAGTCGCTGTGTTGGCGATCCCAATTCTCCATCGCGTGGAACATTCCGTAAGTTTAGGAGAGCTAGTTGTACATCAATTCCGTCTTCTGTACACTTCTTCAGTATGTTCTTGACAACTTGCACGACACGTTCAGCCAAGCCGTTGGATTTCGGATACTTCGGGCTGGAGGTAACGTGGTCAAATCCCCACTTGCTCTTGAAATCTTGGAATTCGCGTGCAACGAAGCATGCTCCGTTGTCAGATTCCAGAATTCTTGGGATGCTGTGAGTTAAAAACCATGATGACTTCACTTGATGAGGCATTTCGTAACTCACTGTAGTCAATGAAGCCAGAGTAGCTGTCCACGATGGCTATGTTTGTCTTCCCATTGAAGTCAAACAGGCCAATAGCAACCCTTTCCCATGGGAGCTTGGGCACTTCTTTCATCATCAGAGGTTCGCTCGGTGGTTTCTTCTGTTTGGACTGGCAGATGGGGCAGGAAAACACTAGGCGTTTGATATCTTCCGACATGCCCGGCCAGTAGATTGATTCTCGTGCTCGTTTCAGACAGCTAGAAATTCCCAGGTGTCCGTCATGAACCCGTTCCAAGACTCTCTTGCGCCATGTCTTTGGAATGACGATTCTGTCGCTTCGAAAGAGTAGTCCTTCGAACACAACGAGCTCATCCCGAATTGGCGAGAACAGCTTCATGGTCTCTGTCATCTTGTTGTCGTTTGGCCATCCATTCATGGTAGCTTGCAGTACGTCTTGCAATGAGTCATCATCTTGTAGGGATTCTTTGAACTCTTCTGGTGTACTTTGCGACATCGGGACGATTGCTAAGACTTCCATGTCTCGTGTGCAATCTTCGGCTGTCTCGGTTGGGCGACAATCTCGGCTAAGTAAATCTGCGATGACGAAATCTTTGCCCTTCTTGTAGCGGATTGGCGAGCGTAAGGTTGGATGTCGAAAAGTAGTCGCTGAAGTCGTGGAGGTGCCTGTCCTAGCGGCTTCTTGCTAAAGGTTTCCAGGGGTCGATGATCTGTTTCAATTTCCAGTTGTCTTCCGTAGATTCCAAATTAATTCCAAATTAATTCCAAATTACTGAAAAACACTAAATTACACTCAGCTCGTTTTTCGTTAATTATCTTCCAACAATCTTTGTCTTCCGGCGAGCTTCCTACAGATTGGAAAATTGGCAGAGTGGTCCCCATACAGAAATCGGGGGATCGAACTTCACCATCAAATTATCGTCCTATATCTCTAACCAGTGTCCCCTGCAAGCTACTTGAGCACATAATATATTCAAATGTCATGAAGCATTTCGAAAATAACCTCATCCTCTTTCCAAACCAACACGGGTTCAGACAATCATATTCTTGCGAAACGCAACTTGTACAACTTGTTCATGAAATACACAGTAACATCGATAATAACATACAGACAGACGCCATATTCATTGATTTTTCTAAAGCATTCGATAAGGTATCCCACAGTTTACTCATGCTCAAGATAAACCAACTTCACATTCATCCACTCGTAACATCATGGATGGGACAATTTTTAACCAATCGTACTCAGCATACTGTGATTAACAACCAGTCGTCAGCTTATTCTCCTGTATCATCCGGAGTCCCCCAGGGCAGTGTTCTCGGACCTCTGCTTTTTTTTTTTTACATTTGTAAATGACCTAGCAGATCGCATAACATCCTGTATTCGACTTTTTGCTGATGACTGCGTAATTTACCTATCTGTATCTAACCTGAACGATAACATAACCCTACAAGCTGACCTTAACCTAATAGCCGACTGGTGTAAACAGTGGAAAATGACAATTAACTTTTCTAAAACAAATCTCGTTTCCTTCACGCGTGCTCATAGTCCCCTCTCTTTCACTTACACCATGTGCAGCCAGGTAATTACCAAGTGTCCATCTTACAAATATCTGGGTGTTCACTTATCTGACGATCTCTCATGGAACACGCATATAACACACGTCCTGTCTAATGCTAACCGCTCTCTTGGCTATCTTCGACGGAATCTGAAACTAGCACCATCATCAGTTAAACAACTAGCCTACACTAGTGCCACTAAATAAGCTACGCTTCAGAGTAACGACACTTGGCCATATTGTGGCTTAAAATCATGGCTGCCAGTTATCTGAAGCTTTATCTGAAATCAGAAGAAACGCCTTTCGGTCCTCCACAAATGTTTAAACAGTTCGCGACAGAGCAAAATGAGCTTCCTAACACCGAATCTAATGCTGAGGAGGTCGCACTTTTGAATCATGACGATCGGCAGTTGCGTCTGTTCTGCACAAGCCCCAAAATGGCGGCGCCCACAACAATGTCGGGGAACGGAGTGCCGCTACTCTAAGCGCAGCTCATTTAGTGGCTCTAGCCTACACTACACTCGTAAGATCGCAACTTGAATACGCGTCATCCATCTGGTCCCCCTGGCAACATTCATAGATAATAAACATAGAGGCACTACAAAATCGTGCAATCAGATTCATTTTTCAGATTACTCACGAGACACCAGCATCACTTCTTTACGAATGAAAGCTAACCTTGATCTCCTCTCAACCAGAAGGAAATTATCTCGCCTGTCTCTTTTTCACAAGATTTACTATCATAACCATGACATCAAAACTTCACTATTATCCCCAGCCACTCGCATATTTCCTTGCATTGATAACGTCTGTAAAGTTCGTCTAATTTTCGCCTCGTTAGTTTCGTTTCGTAACTCCACCTTGCCATTCACAATAACGGACTGGAATAGCCTGCCTAACAGTATCGTGACCCCCAGACAGAATATAATACAATCATATCCCAACTGACCATCCATCTGCATTTGCACTAATAGCAAACTCAACTCGTGTTTATAGAAATGTTTTATTTGGGTATTTTTCTGTTTCATCAGCTGTTTTTCCCTAAAAATGTTTTAAGTGTTTTTTCCCTGTTTTTGCTGCTTTATATAACAATGTCTTCCAGCATGTAACCAACTTTTTTTGTTTGTTCCTTTATATAATGATTCTTCAGCAGTTTCTCCCACCTTGTGTAATGCCAGCAATGGCCTTCAAGGTTTAATAAATGATGATGATGATGATATACTGGTGGAACTTCTTACATCCATATCTAATGGCCAGTGCCTCCTTTTCGATTTGTGGATAGTTTTGCTGGGCGCTTGTTAGAGTGGACGATGCGTAAGCCACTGGTTTTCCATTCTGCAGTAGAACTGCTCTTAGTACCTTTGAACTGGCGTCGACAGAAAGCGTCATCTCGCCGTTTGTGTCGTAGTCTAGTGTTGGCGCTTGCTTGAGGGCTTGCTTGATCTTTTCTAGAGCGATGCTTTGTTCTTCAGTCCACAACCATGCTATGTCTTGCTTGAGTAGTTTCCTGAGTGGGGTTGTCTTCTCTGCCAGGTTAGGGACACACTTTTGAAGATATTGGAGCGTACCCAGAAGACGCTGAAGTTCGGTCTTGTTCTTCCAGTCTCCAATCCTCTCGATCGCTTCGACTTTGTCTTCATCGACTTTAAGCCCTTTAGCTGGTTGAAAACAGATTTGTCGTAGTTTAGTTTGGCACCAACATCTCATAGTTTCTGGACTACTTTGTCGGTGTGTTGCTGCAGTTCTTCTTTCGTCTTGGCGAAGATTAAGATGTCGTCCATCGAGTTCGACAAGTTCGTTAGGCCCTGTAGGACTTGTGATATGACTTGCTGGAACACATCGGGTGCAGTTGCAATACCGAATGGGACACGAAGAAAGGTGTACCTTCCCCAGGGTGTGCTGAAGGCAAGGTATTTCTTTGTTTTCTCCGATACTTCCAGTTGCCAGAAACCCTTCTTGAGGTCTAGCAAGGTGGAGACTCTTGATCCCCTGACTTGTGTGACAATCTTTTTCAGCGTCTTCAGTGGATAGTGTCTTCGTAAGAGCACTTTGTTCAGGTCGGTCGGATCCAAGCAAATACGAAGTTTGCCGCGTTGCTTGACTGCAGAAAGGTGTTGGCTCGTCAATTTTTCTGATTATTCCTTGCTTCTCCATGTTGTCGAGCTCCTTCTTTACGTCGTCCATGAGTGCATATGGCACCTTTCTTGGCGGCCTGTTTTGCATTTCCGTTTCTGTTTCCTTGAGGTCTGCATCGTACACGTACCCCTTAAGGCATCCCATGCCCTTGCAGATGTCGTCTTCGGCATCTATGTGGTTGATGCGTTTCACAAGGTCGAGCTTTTCACAGGCATTTCTGCCTAGAATTGGTGCACTTGTCCGTCTACAATAATGAATTGATTATAATGCAATTAAATGCAAAGGTTGGTAGAGCGCTCAACTTGTAATGGAGAGGTCCCGGGTTCAATACCCGGACCAGGCGGATTTTTTCGATCGCGCACCAGTCACCTAGCTGTGTTTGGAGATTTATGTTTGTCCTTTGTCCCCCTTGTTCCCCTTCTCCAGGGATTATTTTCGTCGTTACAATAATGAACTTGATTTTTTCCGCTTTGCCTTTCACGATGCAAGTCTCTCTAGCTTCTCCCAAAACTGAGAGCTTGTGTTGAGTGTATGACACTATGCGCTTGACTGGTGATGAAGTTACTGCCAGGCCTAAGTTGCTGGCAGTCTTGCTTGGCAGCACATTACACTGTGCACCTGTATCAAGCTTCATCTTGACTGACTTACCACACTGAAACTGTATGGTTTCATACCAGTCATCATCAGAATTCTTTTTCGTGCAAGCTGCGGTTGTGACTTCGGAGATATACATCTCGCCTGTGTCATCGTCGTCATGCTCAACGTCATGCACCAATTTTTGCTCGTTCTTACTTGATTTGCACACAGATGCAAAGTGGCCCTCCTTTTTGCAAGAGTTGCATGTTTTCCGATATGCTGGACACTCTCTTTTGCGATGAGTTCCGCCACAGTAGTTGCACTGTCGCTGCTGCGGTTGTTCTGCCCGAGCAGCTGCTTTCTGCTGCCATTTTTTCTGTGTGTTGGTCGCGATTGCGTCCAGCTTTGCCTGTTTTCTTCGCGGTGATTTCTTTCAGCTGTTGCGTAGCTTGCTGGCTGGCTTTGCATATGTGGATAGTCTTTTCCAGGTCGATTGCCGGTTCTCCGAGTAGTTTTTCTCGGACGTCGTCGTTTGCTATACCCACAATGAGGCGGTCTCGCAGGAGCTCGTCCGTCAAGTCACCGTATTGGCATTTCTTGGCTTGCAGTCTTGCTGCTGTCAGAAACTCGATGAAGGTCTCTCCTTCCTGCCTCATTTTGTTGAATTTATACCTCTCGTACGCCAGGATCGTTTTCGGTGTGAAATGCTCTTTGAACTTCCGCTTCACCGCTTCGACGTCTTTCTTTTCTTTTTCGGTTAGCGAGAACGTTCTGTAGATGCTCTGTGCTTCCGGACCGATTACCGTTATAAAGTTTGCGACCTGGACCTCCGCCGTCTTCTTGTGCATCTGCACTGCACTTGCATACCAGTCGTACGCTTGGAGCCAGTCGTCCCACGTAACCGGAGACTGCGATGAAACCTCCAGAGGCTTCGGTGGTTGGAGTCCGTTGTCTGCCATCTTGAATTGTCGGTGTCGGCGGTGTCGGCTTCGGCCGGTCGCCTCACGTTCGCTCGATGGGCTTTACTTGAGTCCCGGTGCTCCTTCTGTCACGTCTGCGGCGACTTCTGACACCATGTGACGACTAAGGTGTCGTGCAAATTAGTTTAATTAAGTAACGGTTACATGGTTGAACAGGTTGAACGTGAAGCCACCCGAGCATTGGGGTGGCGCGTGAATCTTCGATGATGCATCTCGCGATGCGGATGCTCTCATCGCATGGTCTACAGGCCGCTTTTGTTTGAACGAGCAGACGACAAAAAGCAGACAAGTTCGAAAGAGCAGACGTTCAGGAGGCCGTGTGAATTTGAAGACGCACTGAACCCGCGGGTGGTCTGGACAACTTGGCGGTTTTGTCTCGTTCATGTTGGAACAAAACTGATACATCTGGCGACCACAAAGTGTTGCCCGTACAAGCAATCGTAGTTCCACAGCGTCTGGTTTGCCCTTGTCGTGGCTACTATCCACGTTCTCGGGCGAACGGAGGGGGCAGAAACACATGAAAACTGATCTTCAAACCTCTTCAGACTCTCTTGGTACAGCCCCCATCGCAGCATTTCGACAAGAAGGCAGGTTTTTTGTCTGGTGTCAACCAAAAAAACGCGGGAATGCATGTCTCGCACCGCGACTTCTGCCCACCACCCCAGATTGGAAGTGCGACCGACGCGCCACACCCGTGGCGTGACGTAGGAGAGTTGAGTTCGTGTATAGCTTTGCTCGGTCTATGTTAAGAACTTGCAAGGCTACTGCAACGTTCAACGTTTCACGCCGCAGGTATCAAAGAGATGAGACTCTCTGCGAGTCAATGTCCCGTGTGCGAACTGAAGTCGCGTTTGAAGAGCTGTAGGACTGCACGAGCTCAACTGCAATGCGACTAGGTTTGAAGGACCCTCGCAGCGCAAGGCCGACAAAACTGCCAAAAAGGTTTGAAATGAGCAACAAACCTTCTCCGCCAGTTCTACTTGATTGCAAGGCAGCGTTACGGAAGGAGTACTTGGCGGCTGTTGACTGCATTATGAGCGAAACTCAGCTGCGGTTTGAACAGCCTGGTAGGAAGCAGGCTATAGTAAAACTAGAGAGCACCTTGAATAACGCCGCCGGGGGAAGACAGTTCACAACAGATGATCTTAAAGAGGCCCTAGGAGTGCATGCATGTGATTTTGATCTGGCCCAACTCTCTGCGCAGCTTTTAATTTTACCGGCTCAACCTGGACGACATTATCAAGGAATTTGTTTTCAGGACTGCTGAGCGAACGGCGACGTTTGGTCTTCCTTGAGACGATCAACACACATGGCCTTGGGGCCATGTGTGTCGCCTGCAATTCGCAAAAAGAGGTGCCGCAAACAATTTCGGTAAAATGTAAACACATTAAAATTTATATTGAGATTCCACCACGTCGCGAAAATAAGAACCCGCGCATTATTCTTTGACCCGAATCGCGAAATATTGAGCCCACGAAAAATAAGTCGTTTACGGTATGTAATTCTCTTGGCTTACTCGTTTATTTCATAGCGTGGATGTCTTTTTGGATGAACATTTGAAGAATAATAAACGTGACTCTCTGCAAACTCAATTTTGCAATGCTGTGTATCCTTGGAGGGATTTTGAAATTGTCTGAAGCACTATGCATAAGCGTTTTCGCGATATTAGAGCGTTTTAGTGGATCGTACGTAAAGGCTTTGAGAATCTGAAGGTGCATGTGCAAAACGCAATATATTGCGTTCTATGCGTGTGCATTTCCGACCCGCAATTACGCAAGGCTCTTGCGTACGAGCCACTAGAACTCCGTACTTTTGCTTTAAAGCAGGAAGGAAAAGGGATTGCACATGCCGAGTAAGGAACTTCGTGCAAATAATATTTTATTATTTTAATAAACAGTAAGTAAAAATAAAATAACAAAATTCGGCTTCAGCTCTTCTCTCTTATAATAAAATATATAAAACAAAATGCTTGACTTCAACCCCCCCCCCCCCCCCACACACACACACACACACACACACACTCAAAATCTACTTCCGGAGTCCCTGACTTGTTATCAATGATTTCGAGCGTGCGGGTGATGTTTTGAACGTAAAACCAGCATATACGCATAGAGCAGAAGGAATAAAGCAGTATTTATTGAAAATCTGACCATATTACCTGGCCCAGCTTCAATTTATTATGATCGCATATGCGGAGGGAGTTACTGATTCGGTGTTACTGCGTAGTTCGTGCCGTCTTAAAGGGGCCCTGCAATGACTTTTTGACTGCTTTTAATTTGCACCGAACCTGAGCGCACTGAACGTAGTAACTTAATCAAACTTTTCTTTTCTCGAATTTCGCTTTATTTTAAAAGTTATAGGCGAATTAGAATGACAAAAACAAGCAAAAAATAACCTCCTTCATGACGTAGTAGGTCCTGGCTTGAGTGGCCATGAACTAGAGGAGGGGTAGTGAGCTCATCGAGCGTTCACGGTTGCCGCACTCCGGGTCAACGGCTCGAGAGGGCGCCACTAAAGCATATGTTGGATAGGCTCTATGAAGCGGGCGGCCGGGGCGGCTCGCATTGCATTTGCTGCGCGATTAAAGACTATTTCGGCATAACACTTCATTGGCCACAAACGACAGCAAACACAGGGTAAAGATCAGTTCAGAAAGGGAGCCACTTCGCGCTGCCATGCCGCCAAATGGCCAAATCGCTAGCAGGGCTCGCGCCGAAGGCCTTCGGAACGCTCGGAACCGGTCGAATCGTTGAGCCGGTATACGACCGCAGCGCCGCCGCGTACATCCGGGGCTTTTCTACGCTGGCCGTTCGTCGTAGCCTCATCCCACTAGTTCTTTCTAGTATGCGCCGTTTTTTCCACCGCTTGGTGGCGGGTATGTCGACGAGTCTTTTCTTCTTTCCGTACTTTATAAACTGCATTTGTTTCTTTTCTGATCTAAAATACTGAACAAAAACTTCTTTTATAAATAATTGAAACGGTTCGCGCCACTTAGATTTTGTATATCGACTACGAAAAAGCTTTTAGCGGCTCTGACCAGTAGTAAGCCTAGGACCAAACACGTCACATTTTGCGCGCTTTCGGTACCGTGGGTCGCCCTCGTCGGTGGAGGTGGTTTCCGCGTCGTCCGGTTAAAATATGACGCACTGATATTTAGTTACTCTCTCCGTGCCCGCTGGCTTACTCGGACCCCAAGAGACGTGGAAACCGCAAAAAAGGTAGACGCTTAAATATGATTGCAGGGCCCCTTTAAGGCGCGTTCACACCGGCGATGCGATCTAGTCGCACGATAACTTTCATCGCAAAAGCGACCATCGCGGGCAAAAAGAAATGCGATTTGAGCAGTCGCTTGCTGACTCGACTTTTTGCGACGCGATCTAGTGGTGGAGCGGCTGAGCCAATCAACGGCGTTCGGCGCTTGAGTTTTCGAGAAACGACTCGCCAACGAAGGCGTTTGACTCGCTCATCGCGCACGCCAGTGTGACAATCTAATTTTTTTTGCGATGCGATCTTGTCGCATCGCGTGACTGCTTACATCGCCGGTGTGAATGCGCCCAGTGGCGTACCAACTTGTTTTTGAGTAAGGGGGGGGGGGGCAAAGCAGACCCCCCCCCCCCACAGGGCCGGGGGGGCGGTGCCCTTGGTATCGCTTAGGTGCCGCCGGACAGTGTTTGCCCTGCCCAGTAGTGGCTGTTTAAGGGGGGGGGGGGGGGGTGCTAAACACATGCCTTCCCTCCCTCCCCCCCCCCCCCCCCACACACACACTCTGAGAGCTGGGGGGCCTTTGCCCCCCCCCCCCCCCCCCCCGGTTGGTACGCCCATGAATGCGCCTTTAGTTTTCCAGATGTCCTTCGTTCGTTAGTCACGTACATATCCCCATGCTGAAAATCGCCGACGTCGTGTTCGCGCTAACAGTGTCCGACAGTGCACATAAATACAGAAGCCGTTTTAGCACAGTTTAGAACGCAATAAATTTGAAAGAAAAACGTCGTAACTGACCAATTATTTCGTTTGCCTGACTGAGAAATGTTCCAAGCTACCTAGTACGTACGAATTATTCGGGATATTTGCTCTTATAATCGAGCGCAAGAAAAAAAATGCACTCACTTTTTCCCATAGAAATGCATTACCGGAAGTCAGTTTTCGACTGGATGCTGTCTGCTTCAATTTGCAGAAGCACGTCTATAGCACCAGTTGAACCTCAAGCGCACATTATAATAACTCTATGGTATTTGTATAACAATTTCAAAACATGGCACCGCTGCGAACCTGTATCGTGTAAAATGATTAAACCACATAGATGAAATTTTAACACCTCATTTTGCCCAGACACAGGTTTAAAAGTGCGATTTCATTTCAAATTGCGCAAAACGAAAGGTAATTATCAAAAACTATATATATATATATATATATATATATATATATTATATGCTGAGCCAACTCTTGATAAGAACGAAATTGAAAACCGCTTCTGCGGCAAGTCTTTAGTTCTAGAGTTTTTTTTTTTTTCTCCGAAAGGATCGAATACGAATTTTCAGATTTGGGCGATCGTTACTGGTTGCGCATATGGGTGTTTCACCAGGCTTCGATTGCACACCAGGAAACTTTGATCGTGGCCTCTAGATTTCAAATAGAAAAGCGACATGGTGATAAAATTTTATATTTATTTTTGATTGTGTTAAAACAATTAAGAATCTAGCTCTTCAGACGCTAAGTTTCTTGGTTTGGATGATGATAACTTTTGTTACGTTCAACGTTCTGGCACAAATTATATCGCAAATGAATGCTTAGACATGTACCTACTCCATAAGTATATCTCGTCATTGCCAGTTAAACACATCTCTGCAAAAAATAACTTGAACTACGATAGTAATCTTCAAAAGTACCAATTAAACGTAAAACATCCGAAAAAAAAATAATTTTTTTGTACGAAGAGTTTCTGGTTTGGTCTTCTACGATATCGAATAAAAATCAGATGCCATAGCTGATTTGGACACGTCTACGTTTGAAAAAGTGATATATTTAAAGCTATATATGCGTCTTAAAAGTTAGTGAAGATGTTTAAACTGCCACCCTAACACATCACAGTAAAATATCTGCCACTCGAGAGAAATTTTGAAATATTGGGCAAACAGCTTTCGTCTCACCTGAGTGTGAGAATAACCGACGGCACACAAACTGCGCTCTTCGGTCCTAAATTGATTATGATACTTGGAATCAAAAATCTAAATGCCCAGTGCAGGTCAGTCGAAATGATCATATCCAGTATCGTGCGAATATGCATGCATGTTTGAAACGAATCAAACGGGGTAAAGAATGGCAACCCTGGGGCAACTTGCCGATATGACTGTAAACGAGGGTTTCAGATAGGAGTTATAACTCCTCTCTGAAACCCGCTATAGCGTTAGTTAGCATCGGAACACATGCCAACAAAAACGGAGAAAAAAAAACTGTGGTCAGGTTGTCACATAATTAAGATTGCTCCCGTATGATATTTTAACCGCATACAGGGCCTTCCCTACCTATAGAATTGGTACAGGGCCCTGTAAGGTTACAGTGTCAGCCGGGAGCAAATTCCAGTCAGAAACGGATAACTGCTGGGTAAAGAAGTTGAAGATGTGAGCTCCAGGAATAGTGAGATGGAGTCTACATGAGTTGTCCGAACGGGAAGACATAGGGCTGACGGTTCGACGATACATATAGGTTTTGAATGGTGAAAGGTACAAGTGATGTAGAGACACAAGTGGAACACCTTGCAACATGCTGTAAACAAACATTTTTTTTTATTATGTTAATGTTTATAGTACTATTTAGTTGTGGTGGTTGAAACAAGCGGTTCAGTTTGGACGGCTTCTGACTTATCTATAAGGTATGACTGACGTAGATCCCGGATGAGCGATGCATATTCAAGCTGGGATCGACCGATGGAGGAACGTGCAATCAATTTGGTTCTCCAAATGGCCAGATGCAGTGTTAACGTCTCGGAAACCCGAGGGTTTGGTGAGCTTCAGCTGCGACGTATTTAATATATCTGATCCCCATGAAAGGCTTGATGTAAAGAGAATCTAGAGATACTTCTGTATTTTGGGGTGTTATTTTTGACAGTTATTGAAAAAAAAAGGTCTACCAAAACTGTTTGGGAGAACGCTTTTTAATAAAACTTGTGTATTCGTACGAGAGGTCTGAAATCATTGCCTGATAGCATTCGGTCCTCCAGACATTCAATCCTTCCATAGATTGTGGGATCGTCGACATATGACCTTACAGTGCACTGAATAAAGGGGGGTAGGTCATTTACATGATTTTTTTTTATTGTTATTTATATAATCTTATCATTATTCTCTCCAGTCTGCGTGGTTAGACCCGTGCCCACGACGAGCACTGACGCGCAACTGACACGCCCAAAATATGGCGGCCCTGCATGGCGCGGTAGTAACTTTTCGAAAGGGTATGTTGCGCGGGGACTTTTAATTCTAGCTTGGTTCTGTTTTTATTCTCAGTTTTGTTTGAGCGACGAGAAATGGTTAGCGAAGGGCAGGGCAATTGATAGCCCCCCGCGCTGCGTGTTGCCGGTTTTGGCTTCGTTCGCTCGCCTGTCCTCCCCGCGCGCAAAAAAAAAAAAAGAGACAAAAAAAAAAAAAAAAAAAAAAGAAAAAAAGTATTATAATGTTGCAGTTTGGATAGAGGCGGAAAGCATATTTGGTGTCATGTCGCGGATCGCAGTCTTCAAGGCTGGTTCAAGGCCACACCTCGCTGTTTTTGCATGGTTCAATGCGGACCGTTTTCCTCTCTCGCGTGCGTCGTCTTTCCTTCCGTTTATGGTACTTTACGTTACCGCGTAGTTTATGACCAAACCGTAACCATCCAAGCAAAAAAAGAAAAAAAAAAAAAAGCCAAGGGTTAATTAAAACAAAAGTATCGTGGAACACTTAATTTTATCTCTTTCTTCATGCATTTTTTTTTATTAGAGATACTTTGTTAACTACATTCTTCCCACCCACGTTCTTTTTTGTTTCATATTGTTTTCTATGCAAATTTCAGGTTGTAACAATTCGTGCTTCGGGTTTGCGAGCCTCAAAAGAATTTTGGGTTGCGCCCAACCGCCGATAACTAAACAGATCACGTTTGTTTGCGGAAAGTGTTCGCGCAGCGTAGGCGCGTTTAAAAAAAGAAAAAAGAAACCGGTTTACAATTTCTGGGTGTATGTGTGTGTCTCAGATTAACGCGTCGTATGGGGCGCACTTTGTTTTGGCGGACGTTATCTCTCTTCAGGAACTTCGCAATTAGCATTTCTCGTCGTGGTTGATATATACACTTCCGGGTCTTGCGTACGCGTGAGCGTCCTTCAGAAGCATATTGGTTCCGGTAGTATATACGATGTCTAGCGTGCTTAGTGTCCTCTACTAACACCTCCCAGAATAATCGCAGCTGCAGTGCGCTAGCATGTCGACGCCATCGTGGTGAGATCCAGCAGAGACATTGGATTGGACACGAGCGCTGCGTCAGCGTTCGGCCGGGCCTCGCGTCCAATCAGCGCGTCGAAGGACGCTCGGCGTCCAGTTCGGGCCCAATAGCCGAGTTGGAGCCACCACCCGAGTGTGATGACGTCACGTGGAGTAAGACGAGGTTTTTCACATATTTTAATGAAAACCGTAGAAAAAAAAAAAAAAAGAATTCCGTTTTTCGCGCAGCATTATTAATTTCCCCCTCATGTGGAGGATCGAGATAAATGCGGTCCATTTTAGATTGGATATACTGTCGAGACCGGTTATAACTTATAACGAAGTCACCGGGAATCGAAAATCACTTCGCTATAGTATATGTTATTTCGTTATAACCAACCTCGGTTATAACGAAGTGCAAAAGGGAATGGGAAATCCTGATCGCTTCTCTTTAAGCCGCTATTTCGTTATAACCGACTTCGTTACAACCGGTCTCGACAGTACGTAATATTATCAAGACGTGTCAGACGGAAAAAAGCTTCGTCTCTTCCTCGAACAACCAAATCTCGTAAGAACTACTTCAAGCGGCGTACGAACGATGCGCAAAACTTGATTTTCTTCTTTCGGCGGGGTTGGCTACACCGCTCACTCACCGCAATTGATTGATTGAAAACATCTTTATTTTAGAAAAAAAAAAAGAAATTGGGGAGGAAAAAAGGTGTTTATCCCAATTCCAGGATTCCACTAGCCTCCAACGCCGCAGTGGCCCTCTCTGCCAGCCACTGCTAGCAGGCAGGGTCATCGCTGCGCAGGATGGCCCCCACTGCTCCCTTGACGTTTGTGAGATCGGCATGCCCATACTGTGTGGTATGCGTCCTCCTTCTCCCGGCAATGAGGGCACCCGAAGCAGCGACACATTACGCCACGGAAGGCAGAGGGGCACACGTTTCTGTCGCGATTCTTGCAATGGTGCCTTTTCCTCCAGCAAGCCTCTGCCGATGTGCACAGCGTTTCCCCGGCTGGCCTTGCTTCCCGCTGTCACCATTTTCGAATGGCAGCGCCCCGCTGCCATTCGATATGTTCGCGCGTATTTCGTCCTTTTTGACGATTCTGCTTTGAGCATGGTAGCAGGTGGGGTCATAAGAAGCAATGAAAACCGACGCAACGGCAGGATGCCAACATGTTTTGACGGGCGGAAACATGTTGGTCTGCCCTTCATTTATTAGTTTGCAGGCAACCCCCCCCCCCCCCCCCCCCCAAGTCGGCGCTCATTAATGTCCATTGGTCATAGAGGTGCTTCAGGAAGGCAAGCGAACGCAAGGGTCGTTGCTGTCGCAGGGCCACAAATCGTGGCACTGAAGATTTTACTTTCTGTCGACTGGCCACATACAAAAAAAAAAAAAAAAAGAAAGGCGTTTGTTCTATTTATTTTTGCTGTAGTCAGACAACCGCCAGCTTCGCGGCCAGTGTAACTGGTTGTAAATGAAGTCCTAGCACGGAAAGGCTTAACACATTAAACAATAACTCAAGTTGCTTCTTAAAAAGATAAAAAAAAGGACCCTCGTAATGCGCACATGTGAGCCACAAGAGGGTGCTTTCTCGTCAGATCGTACAACGACAGTCCGGGTCTTTTTTTTTGTATATGTAAAAACAAAATATATGCGAAAGCCATGTTCTTGGGAGGAACATTCAGATATGTGCGAACGCCGTAGCTAATTTTTTTCCAGGGATATAAAATTTCGTAGCTCAAAGCCTGGAAGTGCCAAGGATTCAACGAGGTAGTTTGCACAGCCGTCAATATCACACCGATGCATGCACGGAGTAACACATTTTTTTATTTATTTTATGAAAGGTTTACAACTTCTGCACACAATATTAAAAAATTGCAATACAATATTTGTATGCCAAACAAACAAACAAAACACGTCAAATAAAAGACGTAACGTGTCATATATTAAAGACATTTTAAAAAGCAACGCCAAATAAACCAGTTTCAGAGAAACCTTTAGAACTTATTTAACATCGCACTACTTCATATAAAACAACGCAAGATATATCAAAGTGGTCATCTTTAAATAAATTTTACGAATATATAAGAAACATACGTTTAGCTTGTAGTTTTGCTATGAATGCAGAAATTTAACTAATTTCTCTAAATGTGGAGAAATTGCACGTCAAATAATAATAAAAAAGTAAAGCTCCACCTTTTAATTTATTTAAACTCTCTTTTACCGTTTACAGTGAATTGAACTAACTTGTAATAGCAAAACATTGGGTAACATATCACCTACTTAAGCGAAAAACGACAGCTAGCTTTTCTTCGCTGTAGGGGCTTTGCCGCACGACGTCGGCTCCAAAGAGGTGTTCTCTAGAACTGACAACTGCTGTACAGCTGTGCTGCTTTATAGTAGGGTGTAAAAAGTTATACTGTCCCTAGTTCAGTTGTATATTTGTGTTCTCTTGCGTTTCCTCCAAAGACCCATCCCCCTTTCTTTCAAAACACGTCCAAATTGAGTGTTTATTCTCCTCATTTTTTTTCTTTTTTGGAAAAAAAAAAAAAAGGGGGGGGGGGGGGGGGGAGTTGGAGAGTTGTAAAAGGCGGTGCATACATTATATCTCTAGAATGTGGGTTGATTAAAATGTTTTCGGTTATGCCTTCAATGTTTCTAATTGAAATTATACCTTTGAATTTATTAATTATAAAGTAAATTACTAAAAGTAACGATTAGCCTAATTATACCACTCTTACTCTTTCTTAAACTTGCCCTTTGGGAAGGACCAATATTGCGTGAACCCTTTTTCTGTGCGATGCGTACTTTTCGCAGGAACGATTCGGCCCGTGTTTCGTGAAACACCCTGTAGTATACTGAATGCCTCTCCCTGGACATGAATTTCATATAGTATATATTTTACAGAAATATAAAAAATATGCCACGAACCATCACTATGTCAACTGACATGGAAACATCCAACAACAGAAACCTTGTGGATGATCAAGTTATACCTGTATTCAAACTTCAAAGTATGGTACGCGTCGAAATTTAGAAATGGCAACTTGGTTTACCGTTCAACACCAATATACCGACTTTCCGGATACTATATTTCCCTCGCCTCGTTTTCGCGGTGACAGACCTTCCTTGTGTGACGGCGGCTTTGGGCTTCACGGTAATGTGCTCTGTCCATACAGTTCTTAACTGCCGGCAGCAGTGGCGTCCACCGACACTCCTTCGTGAGCTAATGGTCTGTAGAAGGGAGGGGGGGGGGGGGGGGCTTAGGAGGCAACTCAGAAAAACACGAGTATAAAACTAACTAGGCTAGGGACAGCATGACTGTCTATACTCTACGATAGAGCAGCACCGCTGTACAGCCTTCGTCGGTTGTAAAGAATGTCTCTTTGGAGCCGAAGTCGTACGGCAAAGCCCCTAAACGAAGACAAGCTAGCTCAATTATAGTAAAGGTTTATTGTCGTTTTTATTTTAATGTGACGTCAGGTAACGCGACATCAATTGACGTCAAGTTACCTGAATACCAACTTAGTTTCCCGCTAAATTTAGCGGGAAATGCACCGACGCATGGAGGGACAAAATCTTGAAGAGATTGTCTGGTGATAATCGGAAATTACAAAGTTTCTTGCGCTGGTCACGTAGAGAGGGTCTAAATATAGACGCTTTAAACACGCGCCAGATTGAGCCGCCAAAGCCGACCTTCTCTTGTTTTACCGAGATGTCGAGCCACTGAAGCGGGCGTTGGCGAGCCTCCACAAAGGCCTATGCTGCGGAGAAGGACACAGTAGCATCTAAAGTGGCAGTAACCTGTCCTGCTTTGGCAATGATGAAGTGAAGTCAACGGAATAAGAGGAAACAAAAACGGAAGGTCGGTTATGGCGGCGCCTACGCACAGCTGCCTGAAAGCGTCTATAGTCATACTCACATGCAATATTTATTTCATTAAAAGAAACCCAAATATTCGTTAAATCAATTATGAACATTAGTACGTAACTTCACGCCAAATTTCGCAAGAATGCATGGCTGGTTGTGTCGTGATGTCACATAAGGCATGGTAACGTCAGAGTCAAGGGCGTTGACTTATTTCCGGTTTTGATAAACGTTGTTGATGGTGCGTACAAAGATCATCGTCGAAGAATTGAGCTTCCCTCAAAACCGTAAATCTTTTATTTCTTAGAACGAAGTTATTTTACTGACACAGCAGTCAAGAGGTGTCGTGGCTCTCTTTGCATGATGTTACGACAGAGCTTCCGCTGTTTGCTAACGAAAACAGTATGTGTTTTGTGGATGCAATCTGAGCAGTTGGGTTCTGTTTAAAATTTAATTACTTGTGCGGCGGAGGATTAAAAATTCGGACAATGTGCGGATCATATTCGTAAAAGCAATCTCAATATAATTTAATTATTTTCTGAAAGATAACATTTTACCGGACACCCCCTTTAAAGACGTCATATGTTACTCGATATTTTTCCATAGTAAGTTAGTTCAAGTCACTGTAAACGGTTAAGTAAAGTTCAAAAACAAAAATAAAAAAAGTATTTTTTTTAATATATATATATATATTTTGAATGACGTGCAATTTTTGTTGCATTTAAAGAAATGAGCTGCGTTGCTGCATTAATACCACAAATACGATCATGGCTAGGCATATCTTTTATATATTCGAATAATACATTTAAGGATTATCTCTTTACTATATTTCACGCCGTTTTATATGAAGTAGTTCGTGGGGTAAATAATTTGTGAATGTCTCTCAAACGTGTTTATTTGACGTCTTTCGTAATATTTTTTTTGTATAAAATATTTTATTTTATATTTTTCATATTCTGTATAAATGTTGTAAACCTTTCATAGAATAAATAAAAAAAAATATATATATATTACTACGTGCATGCTTCGGTGTAAAATACCATAGCGAAGCCTTGACAATCTCCACGCCTCAAACTTCGAAATTTTATTTCTCCGAAAGAACATTAGCTACGGCGTTCGCATACAGCTGAATGCTCCCCCCAAGAACATGGCTTTCACATATATTTTTACAGAAATATATAAATAAAACTATGACCCGGACCATCTCTGTACACTCTGATTTAGAAACATTCAAGAGTCTCAAATTAATTTACAATATTCGAATCCAGATTTATAAGTCGCAAAAGCATGTCGTTATACGCAACGTTCCGCTAAAACTCTGACATGCTTTCCGTTCTAGTTCCACAAATGCAAAAATGTCAGGTTTATACATTGTGTCCCCTCTTTCGAGTCCTTTGTCCATTGGACAGCATTGAGGAGAACATGGACGCGAGGTTGTGGTTTCGAGAGCTGCTTCATTTGCGCGAACGCCCGACCAATCAAAGCATCCTGCATGGCATGGTTCACAGATTTGCGCCATACGTTTATTAAGAGGAAAGGAAAGACCGTTGTAGCTTGACTAGAGTTAGTTTATCTGGCGGGGATGAAAGATGGGAGGATTGGGCAGTGCGATGAGATATATGCCTTGCTTCAGGTCCGCTGACCGGACAAAGTCAAGGAGCAAGTCCACGATCAGCTTTAATTTGTTTGTTTGTTGTAGTTTTCGTCTCCCCATCCAGTCATTACAACATAGAGGTCGTAAATCCTGCGCTTGTAGCGTCTTACGACGAAAGCATGCACACTGGCGCCATCTATCGGGCAGCTAGCTTCGGAACATTTGCGATCTGCTCATGTTTTACGCATCATTCTTTCGCCTCGTGCTTGAAATAATTTTGAGAACGACAATATGGACCATTTCTCATCTACAGTGCGGCGATTTGACCTCGCCAATAGTGCCAAACCTTCACTCTAGTTATACGCAGATCCAAAGAGTTCCAGGGCTACCCGATAGATGGCGCCAGTGTACCAGTGTGTTATCTCGTTGCATTACGCGGTTGCGAGGGTGTTGATAACACTCAAGCTCAAATGTGTGAACCAGCCTTTATGCACCTTTGACAGCGCTGCATAGAACGTGCGAGACGGATCACTGAATTGTACGCGACACGACACCAGATAACACAACGTCCAAGCCTATATGCTATTTATTTTTAGAGCGCAGCTCTTAGGGGCCCGTTTCCGGCTTGAGCGGCGTCGCCGTCGGCGTCGGCGTCGCCGTCGCCGTCGCCGTCGCCGTCGCCGTCGGCGTAACCGCGCGGTGCATCATGGGAAATGTCCCATAATGCACCGCGCGAGCCCCCCACCAAGGTCACGTGACCTCGTGGGGGTCACGTGACCCCCCGAAGTCACGTGGCCCCCTCCTCGAGGTCACGTGACCCCCGCCGATGTCGCGTGACCCCCCGATGACGTCATCGTCACTGATGACGTCACCGGCATCCACATCGTCATCGTCATCATCACTGATGACGTCACCGGCATCCACATCGTCATCGTCATCATCACTGATGACGTCACCGGCATCCACATCGTCATCGTCATCACTGATGACGTCACCGGCATCCGCATCGTCATCGTCATCATCACTGATGACGTCACCGGCATCCACATCGTCATCGTCATCATCACTGATGACGTCACCGGCATCCACATCGTCATCATCACTGATGACGTCACCGGCATCCGCATCGTCATCGTCATCATCACTGATGACGTCACCGGCATCCACATCGTCATCGTCATCATCACTGATGACGTCACCGGCATCCACATCGTCATCGTCATCATCACTGATGACGTCACCGGCATCCACATCGTCATCGTCATCATCACTGATGACGTCACCGACATCCGCATTGTCATCGTCATCATCACTGATGACGTCATCAGTGACGTCCCTGATGTCGTCACCGGCATCCGCATCGTCATCGTCATCATCACTGATGACGTCATCAGCGACGTCACTGATGACGTCACCGACATTCGCATCGTCATCGTCATCATCACTGGTGAAGTCATCAGTGACGTCACTAATGACGTCATCGGTACCCGCATCGTCATCATCACTGATGACGTCATCAGTGACGTCAGTGATGACATCATCGGCATTGGGGGTCACGTGACCCCCAAGGTAACGTGACCCCCCCCTGGTTAGTTTAACCCCCCCCCCCCCCCAGTGCCCTTCCCTCCTCCTCCTCAAGAGCTGCGCTCTAATTCGGCGTTACAGGGAGTTGTAAGCGGCTTTCATTTTTTTAGCATTTTTTTTACGCATTTTCTCGACGTCGGTTGCAGCTAGGGCCTTCTTCCCATCACGCTTTTTCTTCACGATCGTCCATAACGCATACGCAGCAATGCTAACATCGCACCACCTGGGTGGTCAATAACAGCCCGAGGGGAGCAAAAAAAACAACAGCAAAGTGCTGCCCATAAAAATGACGGACCCGAGAGAATCGCCGCACGAAGAAGGAACCAACACGACGGAAGGCGTGTTAAAGCGAAACCGACAAGAGCGCGCGCGATAGGAAAAGGGTGGGTGTTTATAATTTAATCCGCGTCATCATTAATAATCCGGCCATGCAGCAAGCGATAAATATGGCGTCGGAAAAGAGAAAGGGTGGATCAAGATCCAAGAGATATAGGGGGAGAGAAAGAGCGCGCGAGAGAGAGAGAAGACGCTGCGTTCTGAGAGAATTATGAACGGCGAAATGAAACTCGAGCTTATTTGAATCTTAGTGTTGGTTTGTTTACAGACTCTCCTTTCACTTTATATTTTTGGTCTCTGACTGAGCTTTTGCGAGGAACGAAACAAAGCTTTCCCAAGCCTTTTTTTTTTTCTTTTGTTCTTCGCTATGGGGTTTTTAAAGCAGAGAGAAAGAGGCTTCTCTCTCTACCTTTTTGTCTCTACGCGGTTTTAGAAACAGGGAAAGGAGGGACAACAGGTTTTATACCTTGGCCCCCGGCCCCCTTGCATCCCCCCCTCCTCACCTCCTTCCCGGTCTTTATTCAGTGTTCATAAATGAACCGCAGAGAGTCAAATAAAATTATCGCCTGACTTCTGCATTCCGTCAAATGCAATGAGGGCGCGATAGCGCTAATACGCGGTGCTTACCATACTCCGCAGCCCCGTTTCTGCGCAGCGGAGAGGAGGCCCGGGCCCGGGCGCAGTCGGTTACCTGCCCCCCCCCCCCCCCCCCCCCCCCTTTTTTTTTTCTGCTCGCGGCGCAACGCCATTGGTTGCGCACGCTATGACGTCAAACTACCAGCTGCGCCCTGCTGACGACACTCTCTCTCAGCAACCCAAATATCTCACGTCATGCCCCTGCGGTGGCGCTGCTGTGGGCACGGGGCATGCGCAGAACGTTCCCCTCACGCGAATCTGGGGCCCTAATCTGGACACTGGCGAAAAAGTCGGCGAGAAATCCCGCGGCTCTGATTGGCCGGCGCCAAGGTCAAGTGCGGCGTTGGCCAATCACGCCCGCCAGATTTCTCGCCGAGTTTCTCACCAAGTGTCTAGATTAGGGCACCTGGTTTCTAGCGCAGTGCCCATACCTGGGGTGCTATCCTGGTAGCAAACAGGAACGCAACGTGAACATTGGGGCGGAGCCTCAAACTAGAGAGATTCGTGTTTGAGGCTCCGCCCCACCGTTCGGGTTCACGCACGCGGCCAGCTAGAATCTGACGATACTCCTACGTGGCGATGACGTGGCCACTAACGTTGGTGGCCACGCAGCAGGTGCGCAGCAGAAATCCCCGCATTCCCCCTGTTCCTTTTGCTCTCTTCCTTCTTTTCTCCGGGAGTT